>NW_027494114.1:0-286168 GCF_021521415.1 Bidens hawaiensis | reverse complement strand
GCCATACTCAAGCCTCAATTCTTGGTATGAAAAGTGAAAATATTACAAAGTTTGAAAAGTTTAAAAAAATTGAATACGTTATCATATGATGCTTGGGTAGGTTTAACGATAGAGTATGCCGTGTAGCCTGTGATTTAAATCTTAAATTGCTTAGTTTTAGTGTTTTACACATCATTGGCGTATGGTTTTATAACCTTAAATCTTGTATTGATGGGATGCCCCGGGTCTGGAGACCATGGGTCTGTATGCCGACTATTCATCTGGGTATTCACAATTCCAAATAGGGTTGTGAATATTTAAAATAAAGCTAAAAAGAGCAAACCCGCAGATTTCTGCCACTTAAGTCTTTAAACATGATCACAAAAAGTACAAAAGTACAAATGCATCACAGACTTGATCATCCACGCTGTTAGCCATGTGGGGTCCCCTTGCTCACGTCTCATTACCATTAATAAACGGACCACAAGGGACACGCCACATGTAAGCCCTACAGATGAAATTTTGCATACTCACCTATGGTAATGGTTCGGTGTACTGCTTGATAACGGGGGTATGTCATGTTGTGGGGAACACTAGCTATAAATTAATTGTACCTTAATCATATCTAATGGCTGCTTGGTAGAATTTGATGCTTAAGCTTAGGTGGATAAACAATACCCTTGATCGTCTTAACTATTCATGATAAAAATAGAGCAACAAAAGTTTTAAATCTGCTAATTTTGAGGTTTAAGTCAAGTTGGGGTGGTCTGGTCCGGTAAAAGCTGAAAATAAGCGGGTCTTAATTGTGTAAACCACTGAGTACTATTATTGTCGGATCTTATTTGTCCCGGTAAGATTAAGGCATGGGTTTAAGTGGACAACAATATCGGTGATCGCGGTTTTTGCGTTTTCTGAGCTTTAAAAATTAACCTATATGTTTGTTAGACTGTAATTTTCCGATTCTGATCCAACTGCATCAGACTTTTTCAGGGACGAAAAAAGTGTAAGTGTGGGGATATTTGATATACATCTATTTATACATCTCGATTCCTTTGTAAAGTTATGTCTATTTAATGTTTTAAGTTTGTTTTAGTTCGAGTTTCGTTTATCTTTCTTTTATTTAAGGTTTTGAGTCAAGTTTTATCCACTTATTATGTTTTATATCTTTTGGTGTCTTGAGTGTTAAGCTTTAATTCTTTCTATCATATCATGTAAAGGTTAAGTTCATGTTTTGTTCGTTTTGCTTGTCGATGATTACGTGATTGGTTCACTAATGTTTTGTTATGTTTTCATACATATGATGGCGTGGAGAAGCAAGGGAAACAAGTTCTAGAAGATTCTCAATGTTACTTGGAGTTTAAGAAGAGATTAATCAAGATTTCATCATCATCATCATCATCGTACTCAGTATATCCCACCAATAGCAAAGCTATGGTAGGGTCTGAGGAGGGTAAGATGTAGACAACCTTACCTCTACCCCATAAGGATAGAGAGGCTGCTTCCGGTGAGACCCCGGCTCGGTAGTAGTTTTGCATCAAGCCTTGGACATAAGGCACATAGCACTCAATCATCGGGACATCGGCTGATCGGTGCATGTACCCTTGTCTTTCGGCTATCAACGCCACTACATGATGCCTGATTAACCGTCCGTCACTTTTAACGTTATTTTCACCAGATTAGTAAAATAACGTCAAAATTAGTGCAATTTCACTTTTGCCCACCCGAGGGTTCACACATATATACATCATATGTGCGCACCGCAAGCAGGGCTTAGATTAATCAAGATTTAATAAATAATAATCAAGAAAAAACAACAAAAATCCGAAAATTCCCCAAAGGGGCGCTGCCGCGCGCTAAGGCAAAAGGCAGTATGCCTCCGCGCGGCGCCTAGGGCCTTCTGGTCAACATATTTTGCAAGTCCAAGCCCATTATGCGTTCTATATATATATATATATATCTATATATATCTTTACACCCTAGCCGATTCTAAGTTTTTTCCAGCCAATTTTCCAAGGGTTTAAGCTAAGATTGAAGGTGTTTTGGAGGCTAGGAAGAAGGAGGATCATTAAGCTTTCGTACAAGTGTTCAAGGGTCGATTAAGACGGGTTCTCTCGTTCTTTATCTTTGTTCTTGTTCATTATCTTTCATGATGTTTCTCTTTGTTTTTAATACTTGTTTAGGATTGTTTTCAATAATGATTCTAGGCTAGACTTCATGTCTACCTAGGTTTGATGAACATGTTTAAGACTTGATTCTTGCTTTGGACAATTGTTTGATTATGGTTTCGTTAATTTAATAGTAAAAGACTTGGTTTTGTTTTCATGATGCGTATAAGTATTTATTATCTTGGTTGATTATTAACTATTGCTTCACATAGATGTTTTATCTTTTGATTGTGTTATTTAGATTTAGGGTTTATGTTTAATCATTACTTGGTGTTTTGATTTTTGTGATTTAATGGGCCCATTAGATCATAGAAGCTTGTTAATCGTTGATTAGGATTTTGAATGTTTTGCTAAATTCCAATAGCTGTAAGGTGAGGAGTTATTCATGTGTCTTGGTCAATTGCATGCTAGGATAGTTAGTGACAATATTCTTGCTTATTGTGTTGATCCATGTTCATGATGTCATGTTAGCTTATCAAGGTATCTAGAGTTTAGTGTTTCGTAAGATTGCTTGCTTTAGATACTTTTAATTAACCATAATTGATGACTTTGTGGAAATCAATAATACTGATTGCTTAATAATCTAATAATTGTTCTTTGGGATTTCATTTGATTCAGTCAAGGGTCCTTAGGGTTTGTTAGATGAATATGTTTAGAAATCAGTTTCCATAATCATGTTATTTGTCCATTGCTTGATGATTGTTGATGCATGGGATTCTTACCTAGGTAGATTTCTTCTCTTATTGGTTTCGATCTTGTGTTTGGTTGCTTGTTTCTCGTTTACTTGTTTATTTATTTTCTTAGTTTAATTTTAGTTTAAAATACCCCTTAAAACATTAATAATAAATAGTCGTTCGTAAATCGAGTCTAATTAGTTAATTAACATAATTTATAGAGTCCTGTGGGTTCGATATTTCGGACTTACTTAGCTTTAATACAATCGATCGGTTCACTTGCCGATGTTTTGTGTAGTTGAGTCTTAGGTCTAGTTTTTATTACTTGTTTAATTTGCTTGATATATAATTGACTGTTTTTAGCACATCAGTATATAATGTAAACTTGTAAACTTTGTCCAGTTGAGAAAACCCGGCGAACTCAAATGAGTGGTTAAGATAAGACCACATCTACAATTTACTTGTTTTATTTCAATAATCATATAAGGGCATATTGGTTTTTTTCTAGAGTAATAAATAAGATATTCAAACCATTTTTCCTTCTTATCTTTAATATTTATAGTTTTTTTTTCTCTCTTACAAAACTACAATGGAGTTTATTTAGGGAAAACTGAAGCAACAATGGAGGCCAACGCACAAGTATGATATCGACGCCGCCGGTGGGGGATTTGGTGGCTATATTCGGAGGCCATTTGAACCCTAACGCCATCGTCGGCGGGTGGGCGGCGGCTCCGGTGAGAACCTCATAATCCGGTAGGTGTTTTTCTTGGTAGACGTATGATAGATCTATGATGTTTGGTAGTTATTTACCCTTTTTTTTGGTAGATCTTTGATCTTGTTGATGTGTTTTTTTTTCAAGATAGAATGTTTTTTTTTCTTTTTCTTTTCGTTTTAAGATCTAAATAATTTTATTTTCGTTTGGTAGATCGTTGATGGTTTTTTTGCAAGATTTTAGATCTAAAGCATGTATTTGGTATATTTTTTAATTTTTTTTTTCAAGATATGATGTTTTCAAATATCATGATCGGTGTTTACGATTTTTGGTATTGATTTGGGATATTTCATCTTAATGTTCAAGTTTATGAAATAAAAACCTAGATCTTCAAACCATATGAGTGTATTCAAATATCATGATTTGTGTATATGATTTTTGGTGTTGATTTGTGATATTTCATCTTAATGTTAGTTTATGACGTCGGGAAGATCAAAAGCATACAAAGAGCACAGGTGAAGATCAAGTTTTTAGGGTTGTTTGTGAGATATACTTAGAGTATGGTTGTTCTCGTTTTTAGTTCAATGATATTCCATTTTTATTACGGATTTATTTTTAGTTCAATGAATATTGTATTACAAATTTGTTGTACTTGAAAAGATTTTGTATATAAAATATTTGGAAAACATATGTTTAGTTTGGAGACTTGAATTAATTCATACGTAAACTATTCGAAAAATATATGCTCGGAAAAAATATGTTTTTAACTGGAAATATTGAATTAATTCGTGTATAAAATTTTCTTATAACATATGTTCGAAAAATGTTAAAAAACGTACAATACCAAAATATAGGAGAGAGAAAAAACATAAGAGAGAAAGACGTAAAAGAGAGAAAAAGACATGACTGATGGGTGAATTGACATAAAGCACGTCAAAGTAATTTACTTATATAACCTTTTGTACCTTAAATTGTTTAAATTAAACAATTTAATTATACAATTTTGCTAGATTTGATCTCAACTATTTATTGTTTTGGACAAAAATCTGCTAAGGATCAAGTATCCAAATCTGTTATGTGAGGTGAGGTGCTAACTCGATAATGACAAGTGTATGAGCGTAATATTGGTGAACACAAAGGTTTGATCATGAGGGAAAAAGCCCTTAACCAAGATAGTCTTACTTCAGTCAAAACTTATCAAGGTAATCGTTGGTAAAATAACTTCGGTCAAGGATTAATAAGATAATTTTTGGTCGAAGCACTTTAGTCAATAATCAACAAGGTAACCATTGGTCGATGAGTATATGGTTATCGTGGTCTCCGGCACAAAAAACCCTCGGACGGTGAAAACTATCACCGTCGATTATATTGATAAATAAAAGGTGATTACAAGTGTTTGTGGAGTATATGATCGAGATTACAAAGAAAGCTAGTGTGTAGAGAGAGTGTTTGCTTATGCTCTAGTGTGTGTGTAAGTACATGTGTTCTTCTAATCGATCATATCTCAATTATATATATAAGATAATAACTCAATGGAGTTATTAATAATAAAGACTATTAACTAATTATCCCTAAAAATCCGCCATGTCTTCAATATAATCGTAACAGCCACTTTGACCACGTGCTCCATCACTCAGGCTGCGAAATAGGTGGTAGACCAGGTCTTCTAGCCGTTACACTTATTAAATATCAGCCTTCATATAAGATACAACCGTTAATAGCAGCAAATACCGGGGATCCATGATCCTGACATAGCTTTGGAACTCTTCAGAAGGATAATTAATCCAGACACGTCAATATCTTCTTGACTGCAATTTAGTGGATAGACTGAGTCTTCTAACCGTTAAACCTGCTAAATATAAGACCACACTTGAGAACAGCCGTTAGTAAATAATAAGTACTGTGGATCCTTGATCCTGAAGGGAACTAGAACACACGCTAAGGATAACTAATCCAAAACATATGCCAGGATAACATATCCACAGTGTCAAATTTCTGTTGTGATAAGATCACAGCTGTCATTTTGCCTTTAAATTCAAACTTCCTGCAAAAACATATGAGATTTGACAAGCTGGATATAATTGTCATATATCAATGGAGTTTCCTTGGGGACTTCCCTTCCGGCTGTATATCCTTCTCCCTGCAAATCATGAACAATTAGTAACACCTGATTAACCCGGGTGGATGGTCCATTTTTTGAATGGAAAAATCCGGGTTAAGATTTTTGGATAAGTCCAGGTGACTTATGTTTAATAATAGTCTAAAACTTTTGACTATTCGCTTGTTACTTGTTATTTTGAAAGTTTGTCTGATATAGCTTTAGACTTGTTGAAAGTTTTGAGAAATATTATTTAGTAAAAAGTTTTTAGGATAGAATATCCTTGCAAAAATAAACTAGGATCTTAAATCCTTATAAAAATAGATTGAGAATAATGAATCCTTATATCTATGAAGATATAAACTGAAATCAAATAAGTGTAAACCGATTAACAGAAATCATACCGTAAGGTCTGGTTAGACCTAAGTTACCATAAGTATTGATCCTTTTGCAATCCTTATAAAACTGAATTTAAGGATTTTGAATCCATAGTATAGATCCTTCGGTGATCCTCAGAATCTAATTTATGATACCTGATGCAAATAACTTATGATATTATATGGGATTAGACCCAATAAACTGGGGACAAGCCCAACAAATAAACTAGGGACAAGCCCGTGCAACTGGGGACAAGCCCGCGTAATCTGGGGACAAGCCCATGAACTGGGGACAAGCCCAAATACG
Source organism: Bidens hawaiensis (assembly GCF_021521415.1). Lineage (NCBI taxonomy): Eukaryota > Viridiplantae > Streptophyta > Magnoliopsida > Asterales > Asteraceae > Bidens > Bidens hawaiensis. Next base: position 279,856 of record NW_027494114.1, on the reverse strand, counting down.
GATGTTAACTGGGACTCTCCCAAACCGGGGTTTAGCCCAAACGTGAGATAACATGAAAACGTTATAAACCTTAGCTAACATGTAAATGTTAGAAACCTTTGTCTTGAGATAATGTGAAAACGTTATAAACCAGTGGTATGGTACGTCTACCATAAATCGTAGGATCCTCCATATAGCCGAAAGCAACGAAATTGTCAGCCACTAAGAGTGTACTGGTCCCGCTGCCCCGAACTATATGTTGGATAGCGTGCGCTCCAGGAGAGAGTGTAGAAACTCTAATTTATAAGAGAGGTGAAAACCTTTAAACCTTGGAGGATATGACCATCGGGGGTCATATCCAATCGTGGGCTAGGCCAAGGAAAATAGTAATGTACCTTAAGCGTGAGGGAGAGGTGGCCAACCTCTTAGACATTGAACTTCTTATTGAAACCTGCATTGTTACTTTAAAACTTGGAAAAGACAAATGTTAAGAATATATTATCCTTAAATTATTAACAAAAATATGAAATAAATAAGTGATCAGATAGATATTACCAATTTTAGGATCCTTGATCCTAGATGGATGCTTGATTTTCGAAGGATACTAGATCCTGACTAGAAAAAATACTTCTTGAGATGGATAGCATTCCATGCTCTTGGTAATTTGTTGCCTTCCATGGTGAGAAAATGATATGTCTCCTTCCCTGCTTCCGACTCGATCAGATAAGGACCTTCCCACTTGGGTGCTAGTTTCCCATCTGCCGGATTGGTTGTGTTTTGGAAGGCTTTCCTCAAGACTAGATCTCCTTCTTGAAATCTTCTTATCCTTATATTTTAGTTGTATGCCCCAGATACCCTTTGTTGATACGCGGCCATTCTGATTTTGGCTAAGTCTCTGAGTTCTTCTACAATATCCAAGTCTTCAAGAAGGATTTCTTCATTGGCTTCAGGATCACGGATGCTCGTTCTTGCTGTAGGAATCACCATTTCTGTAGGAATTACTGCCTCTGAGCCAAATACCAATGAGAATGGTGTCTGGCCTATTGCATTCTTGGGTGTTGTCCTGTCGGCCCAAAGAACATAAGGAAGTTCTTCAGCCCATTTTCCCTTCCTGGATCCTAGTTTCTTCTTTAAATTGTTGATGATGATTTTGTTGCTAGACTCCGCTTGACCATTGGCTTGAGGATGAACTGGTGTAGAAGTGATCATCTTGATGCCCCAGCTGTCACAAAAGTTAGTGGTTCTTTTCCCGATATACTGGGAACCATTGTCGCAAACGATTTCTGAGGGAATACCAAATCTAGTTATAATATTTCGTTTAATAAAGGATATCACCTCTTTTTCGCGTACTTGAACAAAAGCTTCTGCTTCTATCCATTTTGAAAAGTAGTATGTCATAGCAAGCATAAAGACCTTTCCGCCTGGTACCTTTGGTAGCTTGCCTACAATATCCATTCCCCATTTCATGAAAGGCCATGAAGAGGATATAGGATACATAGGTTCTGCTGGCTGGTGAAGAATATTTCCATGCCTTTGGCAAGCATCACACTTCTTTGAGTATTCCATAGCATCCTTCTTCATTGTTGGCCAGAAGTATCCAGTCCTAAGTATTCTGGAGAATAATGCTCTTCCCCCTTGTGTGGTTGCCGCAATCGCCTTCGTGGAAGTCTTGAAGTACCTCTTGTATTTCATGATCCTCAATGCATCTCAGATAGGGACCTGCAAGAGATTTTCTATGCACAATATCTTGTAAAATAATGAATTGTGATACCTTTAATCTGAAAGCTTTAGGATTTTCCCCTGTAGGGATCTCTCCATCTTGCAGGAATTTTTTGATTGGAAGGATCCAAGATCCTACTTTTGAAAAGGATGTTAGATCCGTATGTTCTCATGTGCAATCTACTGTTATCTTCACGGATTCTTGTTCTCCAATTGCCGGAGACAATATATGAATGATAGGTATCTTTACATCATCCGGGATTTTCAACGATGATGCCAAGTTTGCTAAGGCATCTTCCCCAGCATTCTCTTCCCTTGGTACCTGTATTATACTAAACAATTCGAAGGATTTTGCCAATTCCTTCACAATTTCTAAATATTTGACCATATTCTCACCTTTTACAGTATAAGAACCGTTAAAGTGGTTAGTTATAAGTAAAGAGTCTATATAAACTTGAAGATACCTGATCCTCATCTGTTTAGCTATGAGTAAACCTGCGATAAGTGCTTCGTATTCTACCTTATTGTTGGTGGCTTGGAATGCACATGCAATGGACTGGGGTATTATGTCCCCATGTGGCGATTTTAGTAGTATGCCCAAACCTGTTCCTCTTACATTGGATGCTCCATCTGTAAAGAGGATCCAAGGATCCTTGGTTTCTTCAAGCTGTTGGACTTCTAGATCAGCTTTATTTTGCATGTCACTACTGAAATCAGCCACAAAGTCTGCAAGCGCTTGTGATTTAATGGCTGTTCTAGGCTCATACTGAATATCATATGCACTCAGCTTCACAGCCCACTTGGCCATTCTACCTGACATTTCTGGTTTTTTAAGCACATTCTTAACAGGATAGTTAGTTCTCAAAATAATAGTATGTGTTTCAAAATAGTGTCTCAACTTGGTTGAGGCCATAATCAAAGCAAGAATTAATTTTTCAAGGTGAGAATACCTGACCTATGCATCTAAGAGGCTTTTACTTACATAATAAATAGGATGTTGTTCACCATCATGATCCTTTACAAGGACGGCACTTACAGAATTACCTGACACAGCTAGGTAGAGGTATAAGGATTCTCCATCCACAGGCTTCATCAGAGCCGGTGCTGAGGATAAGTAATTCTTCAAGGCTGTAAGCGCAGCCTCATGCTTTTACGTTCACTCAAACTTATTCTTCCTAAGGATGTCATAGAAGTCCTTGCACTTCTCGGAGGATCTTGAGATGAACCTATTGAGAGCGGCTATTCTTCCTGTGAGCCTTTGGACATCCTTTGCGTTTGCAAGAGATTTCAAATTGAGGATGGCTTCAATCTGTTCGGGGCTTGCTTCAATTCCTCTTTTAGTCACCATATATCCCAGAAACTTTCCAGCCTTAACACCAAAGTGGCATTTTGACGGATTCAATTTCATGTTATACTGGTCGAGGATATTGAATGCTTCCTCGAGGTCTCTAAGGTGATCCTCAGCTTTCTTCGACTTTACCACCATATCGTCTATGTATACTTCCATAGTCTTTCCCAACTGATCCTTGAACATCATGTTGACTAGTCTTTGGTATGTTGTCCCTGCATTTCTTAGTCCAAACGGCATAGCAGTATAACAGTATATGCCGGTAGGAGTCATGAACGCTGTATCCTCCTGATCAGATGGTTCCATATGAATTTGTTGGAATCCAGAGGATGCATCCATAAAGGTAATCATTTCATGTCCCGCCGTTGCATCCACCATGGAGTCTATATGTGGTAATGGGAAAGGATCCTTGGGGCATGCCTTGTTTAAATCGGTAAAATCGACACACACCCTCCACTTTCCATTCTTTTTTGAAACAACGACCACATTGGCTAGCCATCGAGGATACTTAACCTCTCTGATCATACCGGCCTTAAGAAGTTTTTCAATTTCTTCTTGTATGATCTTGTTCCTCTCAGGAGCGAATTTTCATCGCGTCTGATGGACGGGTTTAACAGATAAATCAAGGCCTAGCTTATGAGTGATTACCTCTCTTGAAATACCTGTCATGTCTGAGTGCTTGAAGGAAAAGGTAGATCTTCTTCACCCTAAGAAGGATATTAAATCCTCCTCAATCTTACTGGGAATACTGTATCCTAGGAACACCTTTATCTCTGGATCCTCGGGGTCCAATGATACTTCTTTAAGGTCTTTCTCCCGAGCTTCCAACACGTCCCTAGGATGTTGCTGTAGTTGCTATGATATAGTTTGCTTGGCTGTTGGCTTCATTGATGATGAATAATAGTTCTTGGCCTCCGCTTGGTCACCCACTATCTTTACAACTCCCCAAAGAGTAGGTAGCTTGATGCATTGGTGATAAGTTGAGGCTACTACCTTCATTCCATGGAGCCAGGGCCTACCTAAAATAACATTGCAACAGGAAAGGTTATCTATAACACAAAATTTTTGGTAAGAGTTTAACCCTTCGATATAAATTGGGAGGTTGATGTCCCCCAATGTCTTCTTGGTTTCACCACTGAAACCAACTAGCACTGATGTTCTAGGAATGATCTCTTAATCCGGAATGTTCATCTTCTTGAGGACATCATGTTGGATAATGTTGACCGAGCTCCCACCGTCAACTAGGATCCTGCGTACATAATGGTTAGAGATAAATAAAGTAATAATCAAACCGTCGTGATGAGGATCCTGGATGTTTAGCTTGTCTTCCTCATCGAAGAAGATTCTTTTGTCTGATGTTAAGGTGGTAGATACTATCGGTCGGTCTTCGTTATCCATCTTGACTTCTTTGGCAAGTCTCCTTGCTGCTGAGAAAGAAGTTCCGCAAATGTCTGAACCACCAGAGATGAAATTCACCACTCGCACATCCAGCTCATCTTGGTGAGGATCCTGGATTCTCGAGTTGAAGAAGATCCTTTGATCAGTCACTCGAGTAGTGGGCATGAGCGGTCTTCTTTCATCGTCCAACTCAAATTCTTCTGCGGAACAAGAAGTTTGAATCATGCCGTACTCTCTGGAGACGAAGTTGATCACATGAGCGTCTGGTGGTGGTGGTGTTGCTTTTTGTGGAAGATCTTAAGGATCCTGGATCTTGGATTTCTTCCTTCCCAAGAGTTCTTTGAAATGGCCTTTGCTTAGGAGGTATCCAATTTCCCTCCTTAAACTAATACAATCATCGGTCTGATGGCCAAAGTCTTCATGGAATGCACATGATGTGTAGTAAAACACACTTACTTTCCTTATGATTTTATCATGGTTTTTATGCTTAATTGCTTATTTTATGAAAGTATTGGGGGTTAAGTGCAATAATTTACAAAGTTTAAATGTTAATTGTAGGTTTATGAAAGATGGTGAAAAAAGAGTTAAGTTGGAAGACTTTAGGGGCCTTTTTGGTCAAGTTTCAAAGCTACAACTCAAGGCCCGACCCAAGCCCACAATTTCGATCGGCAGCAGCAAAGGAGAAGGAAAAAGAAGAAAAGTTTGGCGGCTGTGGTGGCTGTGACGGTTGGAGAGGAAGAAGAACACCAAGGAGACTCTTGTGCAGCTGCTAGGCATCAAATACATTCATAATCTCATCCATATAACCTTAAGTAATCATCTTTAAACTTTGTTTCTTGTTCAAGAACCCTAACTATTTGAATTGATCTTTTTCTTTGGATTGTTTTGTAAGTAATTGATTGTTTGACTTTGATTTAGTTATTCTTGGATCTTGAATGAGTTTGATAATGTTTATGTTGATGTTTATGATGTTTTACTTGAATGTTAAGGGCTGTCCAAACTTAATGAGTAGCTAATCTTGTTTGTTCTACCTAGGTTTGATGAATATTGTTAGGTTTTGACTAGTAATATGGATTGTTAATGATCATGGCTTAAATTGTTAATGTAAAGTTTGATTTAACAGTAAATTAGATTATGTTTAGTGGCTGTGTTTTGTTTGATTATACCTAATAACCTCGTGCTTTAATTAATTAAATCGGTTTTGATTAGTTGTTGCATGTTTAAGGCTCTTTACTTTGTGTTCAGGGTTTATTTGCGGGAAGTACAACCGTAGGGATAAATGGGTAAATTAATTAGATAAAATCAGTTGTGAAACACCTTCTTAGAGACCGAGAGGTGATAAGAAGTAAACTCGTCTCATTACTTTTACTTGTTAGAATTAAGATCGCGCGAGAGCGGGTTTTGTTCTTGTCGGGTTTAGATGTTTGAGCGACTAGTTGGTCTAGTTTAAGTTAAGTTGAATTGTTCCTCTATCCTTGGTTGCATAGTATTCGTTTCCATTAGGCTAGTGTGTCGGTGAGACCGAGAGGTGAGTCGACATTAGAACACGTTAATAATTTGTCTTCCCGGTTTGTTCTTAAAATCAACTAAGATAAGTTAGAGTTTGTTAGTGAGACTGAGAGGTGATCTGACCTTCTTGAGCGAACCTTAGTTGTGTCATCCTTTAGAACCGGTGTCGTGAGAGTTTTCAATCCATTGTCTTGTCATCTCCTTCAATATGATTCTTACCTAGGTAGACGTTTTTATCACTGCAGTCAAAGTTTCCGAAGTTTTGTCAAAAGTTTTCATTTAGTTAAGTTAAGTAGTTAAATTAATTCTAAAAAAATCAATTAAATATTTTGGTGAGTCTTGGTTAGAGTTTAGTGATTATAAACGTTTTCACGTGTCTTCGAGTTCGATATCCGGACTTTCCTCATCTATGCTATACGCGACCGGTACACTTGCCGTTTGTGTGAACTAGGATAGATTGTTTGGTTTTTAAAGCTTAGATGCGACTTGTGTTTTATTTATATATACATTTTCGCACATCAAGTTTTTGGCGCCGTTGCCGGGGAATCCTGGATGTTTAGCTTGTCTTCCTCATCGAAGAAGATTCTTTTATCTGTTGTTAAGGTGATAGATACTATCGGTCGGTCTCCGTTATCCATCTTGACTTTTTTGGCAAGTCTCCTTGCTGCTGAGAAAGAAGTTCCGCAAATGTCTGAACCTCCAGAGTTGAAATTCACCACTTGCACATCCAGCTCATCTTGGTGAGGATCTTGGATTCTCGAGTTGAAGAAGATCCTTTGATCAGTCACTCGAGTAGTGGGCATGAGCGGTCTTCTTTCATCATCCAACTCGAATTCTTCTGCGGAACAAGAAGTTTGAATCATGCCGTATCTCTGGAGACGAAGTTGATCACATGAGCGTCTGGTGGTGGTGGTGTTGCTTTTTGTGGAAGATCTTCAGGATCCTGGATCTTGGATTTCTTCCTTCCCAAGAGTTCTTTGAAATGGCCTTTGCCTAGGAGGTATCCAATTTCCCTCCTTAAACCAATACAATCATCGGTCTGATGGCCAAAGTCTTCATGGAATGCACACCACTTGGATTTGTCTTTGAAGGTGGTTGTCTTCTCATTCTTTCGAGGCCACCTTGCCTTTCCCCCAGATCCTTCATGGCACAGATTAAGCCATGAGTATCCACAGAGAAACAATAGTCGGAGATGCATGGATAGTCTTCATCATCATCTCCCTCTTCGACTGCTCGTACGTTCTGGTTGTTGAACTTGTTATACGGCTTGGTGTTGTTGTTCTTGAACGAGAATCCTTACTTCTTGTCAGAGGATTCTTGTTTTGTTTGATTCCCCAGACGATCCTGGATCCTCTTGTCATCTTCTAACCGTATAAATCTGAGCGCCCTGTTTCTTACTTCATCTAAGGACCTGCAAGGAGTCATCACAAGATCATCATAAAAGGGGGAGCCCCTCTGAAGTCCCATCTTGAAGGCCTCAACAGCCGTAGCCATATCAAGATTAAGGATTTCCAAGGCTTCCCTTCCAAACCTTGTAACAAAATCCCTAAGGGATTCATCACTTGGTTTGATAACTCGGTATAAGTCACTAGTTAACTTTTCAAATTTCCTGCTACAGGAAAATTGGCTGTTGAACAAGTTAACTAAATGAGAAAAAGAAGTAATTGAAAATGGAGGGAGACTTAGCAGCAATTTAAGTGCAGATCCTGTTAGTGTGGATCCGCAACCCTTGCATAGACAAGCTTCCTTGAGTCTTTCAGGAATTGGATTGATCGCCATCCTTTCCCTATACTGAGCCACGTGTTCTTTCGGGTCAGTGGTCCCATCATACACCTTCATGTTGGGGGGGGGGGGTTGAAAGCGTTTCGGGATCTCCGCATCGTATATCGGTGGAGCAAATCTGGACAGCTTGTGACTCCCTTCTGGTATTTCAGGAATTGGACGGACCACTCCTGACACGCTGGATATCATATCCTTAAGCTTCTGAAGTTCCCTAGCCATAGCCTGATTGATACCTGTATCCAGCATAGAGCCAAGGTTAGTGTATAAGGATATGTGATTATAAGCGTTACCTCTTAGTTGGTTGAACGTTGGCATCCCAGAAGTGTAGTTAAGATAAGAGGCATCTGCTACAGTAGCAGGTCCACCAGAGGCAATGGTCTGCATGGGGATGATGTCCCCTTCATGGACCTCTGAAGACCTTTGATAGTGAATTTATGAGGATCCTTGATTCTGCCAGAAGGATCCTTGAGGTTGGGAATTGAAGGATCCTTGAGGATACAATCCAGAGGATCTTGGTTGAAGGATGGATGATCCTTGTTGAAGGGACGAGGATCCTTGAGTTTGTAGACCCATGGACCCCTGTTGAAGGATAGATTATCCTGGCTGAAAGGACGAGGATCCTTGAGTTTGTTGACCCATGGACCCCTATTGAAGGATAGATGATCCTGGCTGAAAGAACGAGGATCCTTGAGTTTGTTGACCCACGGACCCTGGTTGAAGGATAGATGATCCTGGCTGAAAGAACGAGGATCCTTGAGTTTGTTGAGCCACGGATCCTGGAGTAGTGAAATCCAGCACCCTAGGCATCAAGGGAGTCTGATCCTTCGCTGGCCTCTTTCTTTTCTTGAGATCTTCAATTTCACGTAGGATCATCTGGTTGGTTTTGTTTTGCTGCTCCATGTATGCCTTAACCTGTGAAAACATTGCAGAAACATCATTGTTAGATTTGACCACCGAAATGGCAGCAGTGGTTTTTGAGCTCTGGAGGACTGGAATTTGTGTCTTGTTTCCAGGAGCAGCAGCCCTTGGTTCTCCCGTGATTGGCGGAGGCATCGACGGCAAAGATCTTGATGAGAGAGAAACCGATGATGGTATGGTTGATGAAGCAGAGGTTGATTGAGAGGCCCTTTTTGGTGATATGGGTATGAATGGTTGAATATTGATAGGAATAATATGGATTATAGCACCAATTGCCCCACGGTGGGCGCCAAATTGTTTTGGACAAAAATCTGCTAAGGATCAAGTATCCAAATCTGTTATGTGAGGTGAGGTGCTAACTCGATAATGATAAGTGTATGAGCGTAATATTGGTGAACACAAATGTTTGATCACGAGGGAAAAAGCCCTTATCCAAGATAGTCTTACTTCGGTCAAAACTATCAAGGTAATCGTTGGTAAAATAACTCCGGTCAAGGATTAATAAGATAATCTTTGGTCGAAGCACTTTAGTCAATGATCAACAAGGTAACCTTTGGTCGATGAGTATATGGTTATCGTGGTCTCCGGCACAAAAAACCCTCGGACGGTGAAAACTATCACCGTCGATTATATTGATAAATAAAAGGTGATTACAAGTGTTTGTGGAGTATATGATCGAGATTACAAAGAAAGCTAGTGTGTAGAGAGAGTGTTTGCTTCTGCTCTATTGTATGTGTAAGTACATGTGTTCTCCTAATCGATCATATCTCAATTATATATATAAGATAATAACTCAATGGAGTTATTAATAATAAATACTATTAACTAATTATCCCTAAAAATCCGCCATGTCTTCAATATAATCGTAACAGCCACTTTGACCACGTGCTCCATCACTCAGGCTGCGAAATAGGTGGTAGACCAGGTCTTCTAGCCGTTACACTTATTAAATATCAGCCTTCATATAAGATACAACCGTTAATAGCGGCAAATACCGAGGATCCATTATCCTGACATAGCTCTAGAACTCTTAAGAAGGATAATTAATCCAGATGATGTGCTTTAAAAATATATGTAATTTATATAAGTATTTTCTACACTTTTAAATGATTTTGAGTTGGTGTTTATTAAATATTAGTCTAAAGTGGTTCGTATTTGAATTAAATATGTCAAGAGACTACGAGCTTAAACGAGAAACCAACTCAACATTAATAACTACTTGTTGGTTTATTAAGTCGGTGCGTTACATATCTTAATTTTAATCCTAGTTATATATTTATGGTTTTCATACGTAATGAGTCTAAACAGAAAATGATTAAATGTGAACCATAATTTTATAATTATGATATATGAAAAAGAATTATCATATGACATCTTACTTAAATTACTTATGTTCTTATTTCTTTATTTTTAACCAACGTTTAAGTTTGTTTGTAACATAGGCCTACAACAAGTAATTATTGATTTTTGATGGGCCCGCGTGAAGAGGTATGAATTGGAAGCAGTTGCAAGAAATTTAAAACCTAGCAAAAGTTGGTTAAAGTGTAATATAAATATATGGAGCTAAGGGGAGCAGGAGCGCAGAGAAGCATATTATTCGGCGGCTGGAATATTAATATAATTCTTGGGAGCAGCGCACGGCAGAACATCTCAAAAAGAATATTAATGGCAGGATCTTTTGGTGAGAGAAGCATAGCCATAATTTTGATTTGGTGGAAAATATAATTATTGCAAGGTAGCAGCAGCACAGAATCAAGAAACAAAGTAACAGTGGCTCGTATCATTATTATTGTTTCAGGTTTTTATTATTTTCAAAGATTAAAAAAAAACATGATTTGCATATTATACTTTTATTGTTCGCCATTCAATATGAGTAGCTCAACTTGTTAGAACTACCTAGGTTTGGTTTATTGACGATGTTTTGATGATTGTTTCGGGTGAGTAACGAACATATAATTGATTTTCTAGTGTCAAGTTCATATTATTATGATTTTATTCTATGATTGCTATTGAGTTGTTCAATGTTATATTAATAAAACCCCGTGTGATTTTATCTTTACATGAATTAGTTTCGTGTTTTGTTTAGGATTCCATGCTAGACTAATTACTTGGTGTTTTTGGTTGTTTGTGGTAGACGTCACCATAGGGTTTGTTTGGTTAAAGTTGTTCATATCAATGGTTCATCTCCTTTTAGTTGGACCAAGACATTAGGAGTTGGTTTGTCTCTTTGGTCTATTCGATTTAGTTTGCCGTTGCGAGACCACGTGCGGTTTTCTAGCTGTTGATTAGGTTAATTTGTAAGCCGAATTATTTAATCGTTAATATTGAATTACCCCTTATTCCTTAAGTTTGTTAAGATTACGAGCTTTAGAGGAATTTGTGATTTTGATACGGACCAAGTAATAAATCAATTGGGTACTTAGAAAATCAACTGTGCTTTATCTTCTTTTCTAGACGTTTTTAGGGATCTTTAGTAAAACTGACCGTGGGGACCTATTTTCCCTAATTATTGTCTAGTGAGATCATCTTTATAACCCGGTTAAGTTTTTCTTGTCAGTTTCATTAACTTAAGTAAGTTAGTTAAAGTAATTAAAATAAAATATAAAAAAAATAAAAGAATAATAATATCGTTAAATATTTTAAGGTAGGACTTGGATTGGGGTTTATAATCTGAGTCGTTCTCACGTGTCTTCGAGTTCGATATCCGGACTGTCCTTATCTTTGCTATACGCGACCGGTACACTTGCCGTTTGTGTGAACTAGGATAGATTGTTTGGTTTTTAAAGCTTAGTTGTGATTCGTGATTATTATATATATTTTCGCACACCACCAGACACGTCAATATCTTCTTGACTGCAATTTAGTGGATAGACCGAGTCTTGTAACCGTTATACCTGCTAAATATAAGACCACACTTGAGAACAACCGTTAGTAAATAATAAGTACTGTGGATCCTTGATCCTGACGGGATCTAGAACACACGCTAAGGATAACTGATCCAAAACATATGCCAGGATAACATATTCACAGTGTCAAATTTTTGTGCACTAACATTTATCTAACAAGATCATTGGCTATTATAGAGTATCAATGCTTTCGTAACTGGAGTGAATTTTTATTTTAACAATTCCCTATATATATATATATATATATATATATATATATATATATGGGGTAAGGATCAGGATCATGAGAGAACTTTTTTGAAATTGAGAACTATGAGAACCATTTTAGACCACAAAAAACCCAAAAATAAAAAAATCATTAAATAAAAAAAAACACAAAAATCAAAAAAGTAAAAAAACCAAAATTCTTATTTTATCATCTCGGTTTCATATTAAAAAAAACCTCGGTTTATCTAAATTATGTATACATATGTATAATATATACATATATGTACATTTACATGTTTTTTTGTACACATGTGCATAATTTAAGATAAATGATATTGTACATTTGTGTATATTACGTAACTAAATATTATATAAAATTATACATATGTGTATAATATGACGTTTTTATTTTATTTTATTTTTATTTTTTTAATGAAACCGGAATGAAATATAAGAATTTTGTTTTTTTTTTACTTTTTTAAGATTTTTATTATTTTTTGTTTTATGATTTTTTTAAATATTTCTTTTAAATGTGTTTTTAGTGGTCCAAAATGGTTCTCAAAGTTCTCAATTTACAAAGGGTTCTTTTAGAATCCTTACCCTATGGGGTAAAACAAAATCACACCGTTACAACAATAATCCACCGTTTGCTGACTGAGCGCCACATGGTGCAAGTTGCCCTATTTTGTAGCCCCTCCACTACACATAGCATTATATTAGCTTTTGAAAAAAAGCTACAAGCTTTTAGTAAAATTTTAAAATTTTGATACTTGAACTTCCATCAGCTTTTGTTAATTTATATAATAGTTACACATTTAACTGTTATTCAAAATCAACTATCTCATGACTTTTAAGAGGCTCTAACTTTTTCACACGTTATTATTATTATTATTATTATCATTATTATTATTTTAAATTACATTACAAAAACAAAATTTTATTCTTTTTAATTTGAGTATAGTATTGTTATACTTCTTTAACATTAAAAAAATGACATACTATGTGATTACCAGTTATGTCACACCCCGATCAAAGGCGGCGGAACATGCCGGGGTGCAACGTGATTGGACAAATACACAAGACACTATTTAAAGTGACAATATTTATTTAACTCATTTTATTTCAACAAATCAAATAAACAACACGTCTCGTCCACACAAACAAGTTGAATACAAGTAACAATTATATTGTTTTTTTTTTCTAATATCTTAATGGTCTTGGTAACGTTTTCGTCAAGTCCTCGAGTCAACAAAAGTCAACCTGTAACATTTCATAAAATAAAGTCTGTCAACACAAAGGCTGGTGAGCAATTCATAAGTTTGAACATATAAGTATATAGTAATAAAAAACCACAAAACTTGTATACAAAACAATAAATAATAGCAACAATTTAGATATGCAAAAGATAAATAGTTCGGACCCTTTCTAAATGGTAACAACCAAGTATACTCGGATTATAGTGTCCATGAGGCTACCCGCCTCATGCTAAATAGTTATCGTTAATAAGAATACATTAACGAAACCCTCTATAAGAGAATACCAAATGGATTCGGGATTTCGATTTGGATCGCGATACCGTCTATAAGGGGATACCAAATAGATCGGATTTTGTGAGGCCAACCTGCCTTAGCATTCAAAGTTTAGCATTCAAGTGTGGCTACCCGCCAAAGCAATAAACATTTAAGCATGTAAGCATATAACACCAAATCGAGCATTTATTTAAGTAAAGTATACAATCACGTTTGTGGGTTTAAAGATTCAAGTAAATAAAGCATTTAGTTTGATAAGTATGAATTGTCACCCCAAAACGGAAGATGGAAAAAGGGGTATGAAAGTACTCACCTCGATTGACGAATTGAGAAACTAAATAGATAAATAAATGAAGCTCGAACGGTAAACGAACAGATCCGACTTGAAACGATAAACACCTTAACTAAAATAAATAATATAATATGTATTAATGAACTTGAAACCATAATAAAACTATAGTTGAAATCGTAAATGAAAAACCTTAATGAGGGGTTCGGTTTCAAATCGGGTTACCGGTTAATTTGGTTAACGATTAGGGACTCGTACTTAATTGATAATTTAAAATAAAATAATATTATTTTAATGGGCTTTTAAATAACTAAACCAATATTAAATAGAAACAAGACGGTTTAATTCAAGAGTTCGGTTTTATAAAAATAAAAAGAGAATAAAGCTTATAATGATGTTATTAATGATAAAGATAGTAATGATAAGAATAATTATAAAATATGTTATATATATATATAAGATCATGATGATAATAATATATATAAATATACTACCACATGAGAATTGTTTTTAAAACTAATAATAGTAGTAGTAATAGTAAATATAATAATTATTAATTTTGTTGTTGAATATATCATTAATAGATTTATAAGTTTTAATAATAATAATAATTATTATAATAATAATTTTATGTGCCATATTAATAATAACTAATACTTATAACATTTTAATAATAGTAGTATTAGTGATAAAAAGATATAACTCGAGTGACGATAATGGTAACTATGCCCCACATGGGTTTCTGTTTAATAAAACAAGTAGATAATATCAACAATATTATATTTTAATAATATTCCTTAATAATCATAATAATAATGATAATACATAATAATAATAATAATAATCTATTATTATGAAAATAATGATAATAATAATTGTTTTGTTAAATAATAATAATAACAATAATAATAGTGATAATTATAATAATTAATATTATCTTGTTAATAATAATAATAAATATTATCTAGATAATACGTATAATGTTAATAAAAATAGTGATATTAACTTGAGTAACCCGTTAACAAAAACAAACCAAGGTTGGTCACGGAGAGAATCGAACCCGTGACCTCAAGCTTATTAACTAGCATACAAGCCGAACGAACCAAGATAACAATTTGTTAAACAAACTCAAAATTAAACCCACAATTGATAATTTACCTATTAGTTGTTCACAAGTCGTCGGAGGAATGTTGCCGTAGACGTGCCGGAAATACGAACCAGAGAGAAAGAGAGTGAGAGAGAGGGAGAGAAAACAGAAAGTGAGATAAAGAGAGAGACGGCGCGCGAGAGAGAGAGATGGAGAGACAGAACACCGGGAGCCACAGCGGTGCTCAGACGTCAGCGGCGGCGGCAGCGCACGGGTGATGGCGGCGGCAGAAGGTTGTCGAAACAGGGGCGGACGTCGGAGAGAAGCGGCAGCAGCTAAAGGGCCGGAATCGGGGTTGCCGGAAAAACGAAACAGAGAGGGGAGGTAAGGGGGTTTTGGGTGCGGGGGTTTGCTGGAGAACCGAGGCTGAGGGAAAGAGGATGGTGGCCGAAGGTGGTGTTGGCTGGTGTTGCCGTCGCCGGAGATCCGGGGTCGCCGGAAAAACGGCAGGGGGCGGGGGTGGCGGCTGGGTGATAATAATGATAGGGTTAGGGTTTGTTGTATATATATGTTTTTATAAAAGTTTAACTTTGGCCCCTCATTTTTGGTATTTAGTCATAAATGGTTCAAATCTTGAATATGTTTAAGTAAATCCACTTTAGCCCCTAGAGTTTATTTAACCGAGCTTATAAACTATAAATAACTTTATTTTGACAAACCTAACACACGCTAGAGTTATTTTATCAATGAGTTGATGAATTCCGATTCGAATTAACAAGTTTAACCACAATTACGAAGTGTAACTTATTTAAAATAAACGCGAAAGAAATCGACATGTTAGAAAATGATTACACAATAAAAATGAATATAAAACGAGACTCAAATTTGACGAATGTCACAGTATCCCCAACTTTTTAGAAATTTCGTCCCGAAATTAAAATAAAATAAAAAAAAAGTAATTATTAACGAATATTTTGTTTAGTAAGATAATTGCATGAACAATTTTAAGCAAAAGAATAACGTCAAATCCTAGCATGACTCGAAAAACGCTACAAATGAGAAACTTGATAAAGGCACTTATATATAGGATGTACCGGCGGCGTATCCACCGTGTCCTTATCATGATTCGCATTTCTATCGTTTTCCTGCCATCATTCTCGGGTCTGAGTTATCGCACACAAGTGTACTTACTATGGCTTTCATACGGGGATTTCGGTAATTAAGTGTGCACCCATAATTATTTAGATCGTCGTATGGTCCACATGGTTTGTCCCATTGTGTGGTTTATAAGGACATATTTATATATTATTTTTTTGAAATCTTAAACATTTGAAACGTGCATAAATCTGTTGAATTTTAACAATGAGAACTCTGATAGAAGGAAATGAGAAATCCAATAAAGGAAACGAGAAACCAAAGAGTGAAAATGAGAAATCCGATAGGTGTAAATGAGGAACCCAAAAAGTGAGTACATAAGGGCGGGGTAAACAACGTTACAATTTCAATAATGTCGTGCAATGAGTTTCATACATGTACAAACTTGAGGTTATAAGTAATTGAGAATACGATTGCATGAAATCACAAGGATGAGGTGAGTTTCTTTGGGGTGACACATACGTGCATCAATATAAATAAAATAGTATTGATTAATAAACAAAACAATCGATGAAATGTGATAAAACGTGAATACGGCCACTATCGTGAAACCATTTATATAATCGTTATTATAATAACGGTTTCTAATAGCGCCAAAACTTGTAGATAGCCACACATAGGCCGTTAATAGATTAGATAAAATGATATAGAATAATGTATAGAATCGTGTTTACATAAAAGCTCAAATATAAATAGCATAGTTATGAAAATATCGTTTAAAAGATAAATGAGATTGTTATTGAATAGTATGGATTTGGTCATGAATAAACAAGACACAAAAATGAAAAATCTCATGTGCATAATATTGTCATCGAAACATCTAGTTAAATGAAAATAAAATTCGTAATAATTGTGAGACTCGAATTTAATGTTGAAATATGCATATCGCGTAACGTATAATAGACTAAAACTGAAAATGAGGTCTTAAGTAAGGCCGTTTTATTGTTTCTATGAAATGTACATAATAACAAAGCATCGCGGTAACGCATTGTTAGGGAAAATATTTAAATCATTATTGAATGTAAATATTGTAACCCAAATTGTTAAAGGAGTTTGTATACATAAAGTTATCGTGGTGAAAATAAATTATATAAAGTGATGATGCTTGCAATAATAAGAGGTAATAGTCGCGTAAATCGTTATTGAACAAAATTTAGGTCACCATATGAAGCATAAAGTATTTATAAATGTGTCCCAAAAGATTTGCAAAGCCATGGTCATTGAGTTTATGCAAGATTGTGAAAGTTAAAATTTGTTACTAAATAAATCCCGCATTCAACATTCAAAATGAAACCTCGTATTTATAAAGTCTTTATGAGATTTATCACCTTAGGTGACAATATTTATAAATCTTGAAATCTCCCATATAATCGTTTAATAATCTTTGAAAGCAAATCCTCATAATAAAATTTTGTTGTCATGACAATACCATATATATATATATATATATATATATATATATTTAGAGTGTATAATTTAAAAGTGATTATTTGAACACATGAGGTCGTTATAAATACATTAGTTGTATATATATATACACATAAAAAAATTTTTAGGGAAAAAAAATGAAGCTTGTGTGTGTATGGAGGGGTTTTAGGCTTCGTACGGTGAATGGTTTGGAAGTTTAGTGGTAAGTGAGAGCGTTTAGGTCGGCTTGGGTAGTTGAGTTTTCTTGAGTTGAATTGATGAGGTCTGTTGAGTTTAGGTCTTTTGAGTGGGTTAGGCTTGGATGATTTGTGTGAGCAGTGGTTCAGCTAATAGGTGAGGTTTGGCTTATTTGAGCTCAGGTTAAGTTGATGGGTTGGATAATTTTGATCTTGGCTACTTTGGGTTGAGATTTGGTTTATACATGTATTTCGTAAGGAGTGTTTGGGTTGCTAATTGGATATCAAACTCTATGGTTGGATGTGAACGGTGTGGCGATATGGTTTGGTGAATTGACATAGCATGGGTCGAAGGATTTGAGTCATAGTTGGGTAAACTTTGGTTTGTATATGTTCAAAGCATTCGTGAGTGTGTTTGTCGGTGTTCTTGAAGTATTAGGATAGTGAGTTTGATAGGTTTTCGTGGCGTAAAGGTGTCGGTATTTAAGGCTTTTTGTTGGGTTAATGTTTGATGTGTAGTAAAACACACTTACTTTCCTTATGATTTTATCATGGTTTTTATGCTTAATTGTTTATTTTATGAAAGTATTGGGGGTTAAGTGCAATAATTTACAAAGTTTAAATGTTAATTGTAAGTTTATGGAAGATGGTGAAAAAAGAGTTAATTTGGAAGATTCTAGAGGCCTTGTTGGTCAAGTTTCAAAGCTACAACTCAAGGCCCAACCCAAGCCCACAAGTTAGAAGCCTTACATGATATTATATTAAGTTAATTAACTTAGTTTCCAGCCAATAACACAGCCCTAATCCCGAAATAAAAAGAACCCTAACTTCCTATCAAAGTTCCGATCGGCAGCAGGCAAAAGGGAAAGAAAAAAAGAAAGCTAAGTGGCGGCTGTGGTGGCTGTGACGGCTGGAGAGGAAGAAGAACACCAAGGAGAGTCTTGTGCAGCTGCTAGGCATCAAATACATCCATAAACTCAGCCCTATAACCTAAAGTAATCATCTTTAAGCTTTGTTTTTGTTCAAGAACCCTAACTAGTTGAATTGATCTTTTTCTTTGGATTGTTTTGCAAGTAATTGATTGTTTGACTTTGATTTAGTTATTCTTGGATCTTGAATGAGTTTGATTATGTTTATGATGATGTTTATGATGATTTACTTGAATGTTAATGGCTGTCCAAAATTAATGAGTAGCTAATTTTGTTTGTTCTACCTAGGTTTGATGAATATTGTTAGGTTTTGACTAGTAATATGGATTGTTAATGATCATGGCTTAAATTGTTAATGTAAAGTTTGATTTAATAGTAAATTAGATTGTGTTTGGTGGCTGTGTTTTGTTTGATTATACCTAATAACCTCGTGCTTTAATTAATTGAATCGGTTTTGATTAGTTGTTGCATGTTTAAGGCTCTTTACTTTGTGTTTAGGGTTTATTTGCGGGAAGTACAACCGTAGGGATAAGTGGGTAAATTAATTAGATAAAATCAGTTGTGAAACACCTTCTTAGAGACCTAGAGGTGATAAGAAGTAAACTCGTCTCATTACTTTTACTTGTTAGAATTAAGATCGCGCGAGAGCGGGTTTTGTTCTTGTCGGGTTGAGATGTTTGAGCGATTAGTTGGTCTAGTTTAAGTTAAGTTGAATTGTTCCTCTATCCTTGGTTGCGTAGTATTTGTTTCCATTAGGCTAGTGTGTCGGTGATACCGAGAGGTGAGTCGGCATTAGAACACGTTAATAATTTGTTTTCCCGGTTTGTTCTTATAATCAACTAAGATAAGTTAGAGTTTGTTAGTGAGACCGAGATGTGATCTGACCTTCTTGAGCGAACCTTAGCTGTGTCATCCTTTAGAACCGGTGTCGTGAGAGTTTTCAATCCACTGTCTTGTCATCTCCTTCAATATGATTCTTACATAGGTAGACGTTTTTACCACTGCAGTCAAAGTTTCCGAAGTTTTGTCAAAAGTTTTCACTTAGTTAAGTTAAGTAGTTAAATCAAATCTAAAAAAAAATCAATTAAATATTTTGGTGAGTCTTGGTTAGAGTTTAGTGATTATAAACGTTTTCACGTGTCTTCGAGTTCGATATCCGGACTTTCCTCATCTGTGCTATACGCGACCGGCACACTTGCCGTTTGTGTGAACTAGGATAGATTGTTTGGTTTTTAAAGCTTAGTTGTGACTTGTGTTTTATTTATATTTATATATATATTTTCGTACATCAATGTTGTACATCTTGGGTTTTGCATGGGGCTTGAGTTAGTGAGGGTATACTTTTGGATGTTTAGGTTTCGTTCATATGGATGAAAGATTTGAGTGCTCGGGAAACTTTTGAAGTGGAAGGGTGGTTTGATTTAAGGCGGTAGTTTGAGATGGATTACGGGCGTTTGGGAACTTGTGGTTGCGTCTAAGGAGATTTTTTTTACTAATAATATGTATTAAATTGAAAATATCATAATTTATAGATAATGTTTGAAACATCCCTGAAATTTTTTTTGATAATTAAAATTACAAGTTAGTATATATATGAATATATATTATATAAATAGAATTATTTTTTTTTGAGATCCGAGCGTGTGAATCACACAATTTTTTTTATTATTTTTTTTAAAGATTACAATAAAATTTCTTTGCTTATGAGGAAATTTAAAATACGTAAATTGAATGTCAAAATTTGTTATGAGGTATCAATCATTGAATAATGAGTGTCGTTTTGGGAATATAAAGTTGCGAAAAGAAATTTTTTTTACGAAGTTCATTATTTAATATCGTGTAACGAAAATATCATGGTAAGTTAGAATGACCGGCATTGTAAATCGAGATATCTCGAGCAAACGATTTTTTTGTCATTAAAGTAAAATTTCTATGAAGTTTTGCGTGAGGATTTCAAGAAAGTTACAAACTATAAGTTTGCGATTTTTCTTGAAAAATCAAAGCGAAACTACCATAAGAAATTTAAAACGAGTTGTATCATAAGTGCAAGTTTTATTGGTGAAAATTTATAATGAAGCAAAAATGCATAATGAAAGTTGTTGTAAAATAGATTTTAGGTAATGAGAATTCTAACATGGGTATTATGTAATATAATTAAAATGTCGTGAAAAGTTTAAGAAATTAATATTGTGAAAGGATTATTCAAGATAAACGGAATAGTTATAAAAATGAAATTTTATACAAAATTATTTTGTACAAGGACTTTAAAGAAGATTTAAAGTTTATATAATAGAAGATTTACTTGAAAACTCAAAGTAACATTTGTCATGAAATCTTTTTAATATGATGAAATTTATATAATTAGAATTTTTTTTATAAATAGTCCTAATGAAAATAGATGACATATTAAAAATCATAGTGAATGGATTGAAAATGTATATATATACATATATTTATCGAAGAGGTCGCAATGGATGAAATTTATATAAATAAAATCGTTGTGAAAACAAAATGAGAAAATTGACGTAAAACTTTACTACATAAAATCGAGATATAAAAGAATTATTCACAATATAAAATTACTTTTATAAATGAAGACTTGTGATAAGGATTTATAACAAAATAAAGGGAAAATGATTTAAGTTATTGAAATGTACAAATAAAGTTTTAAGATTTAAAGGCGGAAAAATCGTGCAAGAACCACCATGACTTGATATTCCGACACTAAAATCATTTTTACAAAAATACCATGTTGAAGCCTAAACATGTGCACGTACCACCGCGTCTTTTTCATGTTTTCGACTCAAATAACGATAATGACAAAGGCAATAAATCGAGATACAACGGGATGTCAAAACACTAGTCCACATACCACCGAGGCTTTTATGTTTTCAACACGAAACATTTGGAAGGCGACCGGAACGCTCGCATCCGACAACTTAAAGTGGTCATCTCATATGAGACAATCTTTAAGAAGATTTGAAACAACGGGATCGAAGTTAAGCTCGTGATCCATAAAACACAATAAAAACTAATGTTTTTGCTGTTAGTGCACAGAAATTTGACACTGTGGATATGTTATCCTGGCATATGTTTTGGATTAGTTATCCTTAGCGTGTGTTCCAGATCCCGTCAGGATCAAGGATCCACAGTACTTATTATTTACTAACGGTTGTTCTCATGTGTAATCTAATATTTAGCAGGTATAACGATTAGAAGACTCAGTGAATCTACTAACTTGTAGTCAAGAAGATATTTACGTATCTGGATCAATTATCCTTCTGAAGAGTTCCAGAGCTATGTCAGGATCATGGATCCTCGGTATTTGGTGCTATTAACGGTTATTTCTTATATGAAGGCCTGATATTTATCAAGTGTAACGGCTCCAAGACCTGGTCTACCCCCTGTTTCGCAGCCTGAGTGATGGAGCATGTGGTCAAAGTGGCTGTTACGTTTACATTGAAGATAAAGGCGGATTTTTAGGAAAATTAGTTAATAGCATTTATTATTAATAACTCCATTGAGTTATTATCTATTATATATAATTGAGATTATGATCAGATATAGGACACATTGTATACACACACACCTGAGTATTCTCTCTATCACAGCTCACACACTTAGAATTATTGTACCACTGATCATAATCTCCACAATTGTAACACCCTTTTTTGATTAATAAAGTGGTGATAGACGATTTGTCATCACCCGGGGTTTTTGTGCCGGCGACCCGAACCAGATCAAGGGCTTTTCCCCGTAACAAATCCGTGTGTTTGTGTTTGCAATCGATACATACTTGTTTTCATCACCATAGCACTAATCCTCACTAAACGAATTTGGATACATTATCCTTGAGTGATTTTTATCCGAAACAATTTGGCGCCCACCGTGGGGCAATTGGTGCTATAATCCATATTATTTCCTATCAATTTTCAACTTTTCATACCCATATTACCATCAATGGCCTCTCAATCAACCACTGCTTCATCAACCATGCCAACCTCGGTTTCTCTCTCATCAAGAACTTTGCCGACGATGCCTCCTCCAATTACGGGAGCACCAAGGACCACCGCGGCTGGAAACAAGACACAAATTCCAGTCTTCCAGAGCTCAAAAACTACTGCTACCACTTCGGTGGTCAAATCTAACAATGATGTTTCTGCAATGTTTTCACAGTTAAGGCATACATGGAGCAGCAGAACAAAACCAACCAGAGGATACTACATGAAATTGAAGATCTCAAGAAAAGAAAGAGGCCAGCGGAGGATCAGACTCCCTTGATGCCTAGGGTGCTGGATTTCACTACTCCAGGATCCATGGCTCAACATACTCAAGGATCCTCGATCCTTCAGCAAGGATCATCCATCATTCAACCAGGTTCCGTGGGTCAACAAACTCAAGGATCCTCGTTCTTTCAACCGGGATCATCTATCCTTCAACAGGGGTCCATGGGTCAACAAACTCAAGGATCCTCGTTCTTTCAGCCAGGATCATTTATCCTTCAACAGGGGTTCGTGGGTCAACAAACTCAAGGATCCTCGTTCCTTCAACAAGGATCATCCATCCTTCAACCAGGATCCTCTGGGTTGTATCCTCAAGGATCCTTAAGCTCCCAACCTTAAGGATCCTTCTGGCAGAATCAAGGATCCTCAGGAGTTCACCATCAAAGGTCTTCTGAGGTCCATGAAGGGGACATCATCCCCATGCAGACCATTGCCTCTGGTGGACCTGCTGCTGTAGCAGATGCCTCTTATCTTAACTACACTTCTGGGATGCCAACGTTCAACCAACCAAGAGGTAACGCCTATAATCACATATCCTCAGACACTAACCTTGGCTCTATGCAGGATACAGGTATCAATCAGGCTATGGCTAGGGAACTTCAGAAGCATAAGGATATGATATCCAACGTGCCAGGAGTGGTCCGTCCAATTCCTGAAATACCAGAAGGGAGCCATAAGTTGTCCAGATTTTCTCCACCGATATGCGATGCGGAGATCCCAAAACGCTTTCAAACACCCAACATGAAGGTGTATGATGAGACCACTGATCCGGAAGAGCACGTGGCTCAATATAAGGGAAGGATGGAGATCAATTCAATTCCTGAAAGACTCAAGGAAGCTTGTCTATGCAAGGGTTTCGTATCCATACTAACAGGATCTGCACTTAAATGGCTGCTAAGTCTTCCTCCTTATTCTGTTACATCTTTTTCTCATTTAGTTAACTTGTTCAACAACCAATTTTCTTGTCGCATGAAATTTGAAAAGTTAACTAGGGACTTATACCGGGTTATCCAGCCGAGTGATGAATCCCTTAGGGATTTTGTTACGAGGTTTGGTAGGAAAGCTCTGGAAATCCCTAATTTTGATATGGCTACGGCTGTTGAGGCCTTCAAGATGGGACTTCAGAGGGGCTCCCCCTTTTATGACGATCTTGTGATGACTCCTTGTAGTACCTTAGATGAAGTCAGGAACAGGGCGTTAAGATTCATCCGACTAGAAGATGATAAAAGGATCAAGGATCATCTTGGGGGGCAAACGAAAAAAGAATCCCCCTATAAGAATAAAGGATCCTCATACAGGAACAACAATTCGAAGCCGTACACCAAGTTCAACAATCAAAACGTACGAGCAGTCAAAAAAGGAGATGACGATGAAGACTATCCTTGCATCTCCGACTATTGCTTCTCTGTGGACACTCATGGCTTGATCTGTGCCATGAAGGATCTGGGAGAAAAAGCAAGGTGGCCTCGAAAGAATGAGAAGACAAACGGCTTCAAAGACAAGTCTAAGTGGTGTGCCTTCCATGAAGATTTTGGCCATATGACAGACGAGTGCATTGGCTTAAGGAGGGAAATTGGATACCTCTTGAGCATGGGTCACTTCAAAGAACTCTTGGGAAGGAAGAAATCCAAGATCCAAGATCCTGAAGATCTTCCACAAAAAGCAACACAACCACCACCAGATGCTCATGTAATCAACTTCGTCGCCAGAGATTACGACATGTTTTGAACCTCTTGTCCTGCAAAAGTAGAGCTTACAGAAGAATTTAAGTTGGACGATGAAAGAAGACCGCTTATCCCCACTACTCGAGTGACTGATCAGAGAATCTTTTTCAATTCAAGGATCCAGGATCCTCATCAGGATAAGCTGGATATGCAAACAATCAATTTCATCTCTGGAGGATCAGACATATGTGGAACTTCTTTCTCTGCAGCAAAAAGACTTGCCAAAGAAATCAAGATGGATAACGGAGATCGACCAATAGTATCGACCACCTTGACAACTGAAAAAAGAATCTTCTTCGATAAGGAAGACAAGCTAAACATTCAGGATCCTCATCACGATGGTTTGATTATTACTTTATTTGTTTCTAACCATTATGTACGCAGGATCCTAGTGGACGGTGGCAGCTCGGTCAACATTATCCAGCATGATGTCCTCAAGAAGATGAATATACCGGATTCGGGGATCATTCCTAGAACATCAGTGCTAGTCGGTTTCAGTGGAGAAACCAAGAAGACATTGGGGGACATCAACCTACCAATCTATATTGAAGGGTTAAATTCATATAAAAAATTTTGTGTTATTGATGACCTTTCTTGTTGCAATGTTATTTTAGGCACGCCCTGGCTGCATGGAATGAAGGAGATGGCCTCAACTTACCACCAATGCATCAAATTACCTACTCCGTGGGGAGTTGTGAAGATAGTTGGTGATCAGGCAGGGGCCAAGAACTATTATTCTTCATCGATGAAGCCAACGACCAAGCAAACTATAGCATAACAATTACAACAACATCCTAGGGACGTGCTGGAAGCTCGGGAGAAAGACCTTAAAGAAGTATCTTTGGACCCCGAGGATCCAGAGATAAAGGTGTTCCTAGGATCCAGTATCCCTAGCAAGATCGAGGAGGATCTCATATCCTTCTTAGGGCGAAGAAGATCTACCTTTGCCTTCAAGCATTCTGACATGACAGGTATTTCAAAAGAGGTAATCACTCATAAACTCGGCCTTGATTTATCTGTTAAACCCGTCCATCAGAAGCGAAGAAAATTCGCTCCTGAGAGGAACGCGATCATACAAGAAGAAGTTGAAAAACTTTCTAAGGCCGGTATGATCAGAGAGGTTAAGTATCCTCGATGGTTAGCTAATGTGGTTGTTGTTTCTAAAAAGAATGGAAAGTGGAGGGTATGTGTTGATTTTACTAATTTAAACAAGGCATGTCCCAAGGATCCTTTCCCATTACCACATATAGATTCCATGGTGGATGCAACGGCAGGACATGAAATGCTTACCTTTACGGATGCTTCCTCTGGATATCAACAAATTCAGATGGAACCATCTGATCAAGAGGATACAACATTCATGACTCCTACCGGTATATACTGTTATACTGCTATGCCGTTTGGACTAAGAAATGCAGGGGCAACATACCAAAGACTAGTCAACATGATGTTCAAGGATCAGTTGGGCAAAACTATGGAAGTATACATAGACGATATGGTGGTAAAGTCGAAGAAAGCTGAGGATCACCTTAGAGACCTCGAGGAAGCATTCAATATCCTCGACCAGT
Source organism: Bidens hawaiensis (assembly GCF_021521415.1). Lineage (NCBI taxonomy): Eukaryota > Viridiplantae > Streptophyta > Magnoliopsida > Asterales > Asteraceae > Bidens > Bidens hawaiensis. The sequence goes on along the minus strand of NW_027494114.1, from coordinate 253,922 downwards.
ACAATATGAAACTGAATCCATCAAAATGACATTTTGGTGTTAAGGCTGGAAAGTTTCTAGGGTACATGGTCACCAAAAGAGGGATTGAAGCAAGCCCCGAGCAGATTGAAGCCATCATCAACTTGAAGTCTCCTGCAAATGCTAAGGATGTCCAAAGGCTCACGGGAAGTTTCTGGGAAATGCCACTTTGGTGTTAAGGCTGGAAAGTTTCTGGGATATATGGTGACTAAAAGAGGAATTGAAGCAAGCCCCGAACAGATTGAAGCCATCCTCAATTTGAAATCTCCTACAAACGCAAAGGATGTCCAAAGGCTCACAGGAAGAATAGCCGCTCTCAATAGGTTCATCTCAAGATCCTCCAAGAAGTGCAAGGACTTCTATGACATCCTTAGGAAGAATAAGAAGTTTGAATGGACGGAAAAGCATGAGGCTGCGCTTACAGCCTTGAAGGATTACTTATCCTCAGCTCCAGCTCTAATGAAGCCTGTGGATAGAGAATCCTTATATCTGTATTTAGCTGTCTCAGGAAATGCAGTAAGTGCCGTTTTGGTAAAGGATCATAAAGGTGAACAACATCCCGTTTATTATGTAAGTAAAAGCCTCTTAGATGCAGAGGTAAGTTATTCTCACCTTGAAAAATTAATTCTTGCTTTGATTATGGCCTCAACCAAGTTGAGACACTATTTTGAAACACATACTATTATTTTGAGAACCAACTATCCTGTTAAGAATGTGCTTAGAAAACCAGAAATGTCAGGTAGAATGGCCAAGTGGGCTGTGAAGCTGAGTGCATATGATATTCAGTATGAGCCTAGAACAGCCATTAAATCACAAGCGCTAGCAGACTTTGTGGCTGATTTCAATAGTGACATGCAATATGAAGCTGATCTAGAAGTCCAACAACTTGAAGAAACCAAGGATCCTTGGATCCTCTTCATAGATGGAGCATCCAATGTAAGAGGAACAGGTTTGGGCATACAACTAAAAATCGCCACAGGGGGACATAATACCCTAGTCCATTGCATGTGCATTCCAAGACACCAACAATGAGGCAGAATATGAAGCACTTATCACATGTTTACTCTTAGCTAAACAGATGAGGATCATGTATCTTCAAGTTTATATAGACTCTTTACTTATTACTAACTACTTTAACAGTTCTTATACTGTGAAAGGTGAGAATATGGTCAAATATTTAGAAATTGTGAAGGAATTGGCGAAATCCTTCGAATTGTTTAGTATAATACAGGTACCAAGGGAAGAGAATGCTGGGGCAGATGCCTTAGCAAACATAGCATCATCGTTGAAGATCCCGGATGATGTAAAGATACCCATCATTCATATATTGTCTTCGGCAATTGGAGAACAAGAATCAGTGAAGATAACAGTGGATTGCACAGGAGAACATACGGATCCTCCATCCTCTTCAAAAGTAGGATCTTGGATCATTCCAATCAAAAAATTCCTTCAAGATAGAGATCCATATCAATCAATCAATCAATCATGCCCAGTAAAATCCCACCGACAGCAAAGCTATAAGTAGGGTCTGGGGAGGGTGGGATGTAGGCACACCGTACCTCTATCCAAAGGAATAAAGAGGTGGCTTCCAGAGAGACCCTCGGCTCTAAGTACATGTGTATGAAGCAAAATAAAGGAAATCAAAGTTTAACAGTTATATAAAAACTACTACTAATTAAAATAATATTAATAATAAGATCACAGTTTAACAGCTATATAAAAGCTAATAATAATTATAATAATAATAATATATGTAAGGGAAATACCATTATGGTATGTGACCTAAATAAGTTAAGTCTAAGCCCTAAGGAATTCAATTCTCTCTAAAAATCCTTAACTTTAATTCTACTTCTCCACGAATTCCTATCCTCAACCATGTCCTCGGAGAGGTTTAGGTCTATCAAATCCTGCCTAATCCTCTCATCCCAAGTCAATTTCGGTCGTCCTCTACCCCTCCTCCTCTACCCCTCCTCCCCTCTATAGTAATGTTTTCTACGGATCTAACAGGATTCGTCAAGATAGAGATCCATGCAGGGGAAAATCCTAAAGCTTTCAGATTAAAGGTATCACAATTCATTATTTCACAAGATATTGTGTATAGAAAATCTCTTGCAGGTCCCTATCTGAGATGCATTGAGGATCCTGAAATACAAGAGGTACTTCAAGACTTCCACGAAGGTAATTGCGGCAACCACTCATGGGGAAGAGCATTATTCTCCAGGATACTTAGGACTGGATACTTCTGGCCAACAATGAAGAAGGATGCTATGGAATACTCAAAGAAGTGTGATGCTTGCCAAAGGCATGGAAACATTCTTCACCAGCCAGCAGAACCTATGTATCCTATATCCTCTTCATGGCCTTTCATGAAATGGGGAATGGATATTGTAGGCAAGCTACCAAAGGCACCAGGCGGAAAGGTGTTTATGCTTGCTATGACAGACTACTTCTATAAATGGATTGAAGCAGAAGTATTCGTGCAAGTCCGAGAAAGGGAAGTTATATCCTTTATTAAACGAAATATTATAACTAGATTTGGTATCCCTTCTGAAATCGTTTGTGACAATAGTTCCCAGTATATCGGGAAAAGAACCACTAACTTTTGTGACAGTTGGGGCATCAAGATGATCACTTCTACACCAGTTCATCCTCAAGCCAATGGTCAATCGGAGTCTAGCAACAAAATCATCATCAACAATTTAAAGAAGAAACTAGGATCCAAGAAGGGAAAATGGGCTGAAGAACTTCCTTATGTTCTTTGGGCAGACATAACTACACCTAAAAATGCAACAGGCCAAACACCCTTCTCATTGGTGTTTGGATCAGAAGAAGTAATCCCTACAGAGATGGTGGTTCCTACAGCCAGAATGAGCATCCGTGATCCTGAACTCAATGAAGATATTCTCCTTGAAGACTTGGATACTATTGAAGAACTTAGAGACCTAGCCAAAATCAGAATGGCAGCATATCAACAAAGGGTAGCTGGGGCATACAACAAAAATATAAGGATAAGAAGATTTCAAGAAGGAGATCTAGTCTTGAGGAAAGCCTTCCAAAACACAACCAATCCGGCAGATGGGAAACTAGTACCCAAGTGGGAAGGTCCTTATCAGATCGAGTCGGAAGCAGGGAAAGGGGCATATCATTTGCTCACCATGGAAGGCAACAGATTACCAAGAGCATGGAATGCTATCCATCTCAAGAAGTATTTTTTCTAGTCAGGATCTAGTATCCTTCGAAAATCAAGCATCCATCTAGGATCAAGGATCCTAAAATTGGTAATATCTATCTGATCACTTATTTATTTCATATTCTTGTTAATAATTTAAGTATAATGTATTCTTAACATTTATCTTTTCCAAGTTTTTAAGTAACAATGCAGATTTCAATAGGAGGTTCAATGTCTAAGAGGTTGGCCACCTCTCCCTCACGCTTAAGGTACATTGCTATTTTCCTTGGCCTAGCCCACGATTGGATATGACCCCCGATGGTCATATCCTCCAAGGTTTAAAGGTTTTCACCTTTCTTATAAATTAGAGTTTCTACACTCTCGCCTGGAGCACACGCTATCCAACGTATAGTCCAGGGCAGTGGGACCAGTACACGCTTAGTGGCTGCCAATTTCGTTGATTTCGGCTATATGGAGGATCCTATGATTTATGGTAGACGTACCATACCACCGGTTTATTACGTTTTCACGTTATCTCAAGACAAAGGTTTCTAACATTTTCATGTTAGCTAAGGTTTATAACGTTTTCACGTTATCTCACGTTTGGGCTAAATCCCGGTTTGGGCGAGTCCCCAGTCAATATCCGTATTTGGGCTTGTCCCCAGTTCACGGCTTGTCCCCAGACTACACGGGCTTGTCCCCAGTTGCACGGGCTTGTCCCGAGTTTATTTTTTGGGCTTGTCCCCAGTTTATTGGGTCTAATCCTAGATAATATCATAAGTTATTTGCATCAGGTATCATAAATTAGATTATGAGGATCACCGAAGGATCAATACTTATGGTAACTTAGGTCTAACCAGACCTTACGATATGATTTCTGTTTATCGGTTTACACTTATTTGATTTCAGTTTATATCTTCATAGATATAAGGATTCATTATTCTCAATTATTTTTATAAGGATTTAAGATCCAGGTTTATTTTTGCAAGGATATTTTATCCTAAAAACTTTTTACTAAAGAATATTTCTCAAAACTTTCAACAAGTCTAAAGCTATATCAAACATACTTTCAAAATAACAGACAATCAACAAATAGTTAAAAGATACTATTTACTTGCAATTACCAAAAATCTTTAACCCGGATTTCACCATTTAAAGATGGACCATCCATCCGGGTTAAACATGTGTTACTAGTTGTTCATGATTTGCAGGGAGAAGGATATACTGCTGGAAGGGAAGTTCCCATGGAAACTCCATTGATATGTGACAATTATATCCAACTTGTCAAATCTCATATGTTTTTGAAGGAAGTTTGAATTCAAAGGCAAAATGACAGCTGTGATCTTATCACAACTGCCATTTTGGGGGCAATTGTTAGTGCACAGAAATTTGACACTGTGGATATGTTATCCTGTCCTTAGCGTGTGTTCCAGATCCCGTCAGGATCAAGGATCCACAGTACTTATTATTTACTAACGGTTGTTCTCATGTGTAATCTAATATTTAGCAGGTATAACGATTAGAAGACTCAGTCTATCTACTAACTTGTAGTCAAGAAGATATTTACGTATCTGGATCAATTATCCTTCTGAAGAGTTCCAAAGCTATGTCAGGATCATGGATCCTCGGTATTTGGTGCTATTAACGGTTATTTCTTATATGAAGGCTGATATTTATCAAGTGTAACGGCTCCAAGACCTGGTCTACCCCCTATTTCGCAGCCTGAGTGATGGAGCACGTGGTCAAAGTGGCTGTTACATTTACATTGAAGATAAAGGCGAATTTTTAGGAAAATTAGTTAATAGCATTTATTATTAATAACTCCATTGAGTTATTATCTATTATATATAATTGAGATTATGATCAGATATAAGACACATTGTATACACACACACCTGAGTATTCTCTCTATCACAGCTCACACACTTAGAATTATTGTACCACTGATCATAATCTCCACAATTGTAACACCCTTTTTTGATTAATAAAGTGGTGATAGACGATTTGTCATCACCCGGGGTTTTTGTGCCGATGATCCGAACCATATCAAGGGCTTTTCCGCGTAACAAATCCGTGTGTGTTTGTGTTTGCAATCGATACATACTTGTTTTCATCACCATAGCACTAATCCCCACTAAACGAATTTGGATACATTATCCTTGAGTGATTTTTATACGAAACATTTACGTTTTAAGGTAAGGATACCTTGGAGTACTATGAAAGTGTGTGTACGTGTATATTTATGATTTGATAAAATAAATAAGTATATAAATAAACAAGTGTATTGAACAATCAAGTAGGGTAAACACGTATAGGCAACGCGTATAAGGACCCTAAAGTAAAGACTATACTAGCTAGGTGATGTGTTGAATAACACACTTATATTTCCTTTCAATTTTGTGATGTTTTAATGATTTAATATCAAATTTATGTAAGTTTAGGGGGTTAAGTGCAAAGTTTTACAAAGTTGAAATGTTTTGTGTAGGTTATGGAAAGATGTGGAAAAAAGGCAAGAAAAGAGAACTTGGAGGGTTTAAGTGTCAAAGTTTAATCAAGGCCCGACCCAAGCCCACTTCTTAATAGCCTTTTATGTTATTATATTTAATTAATATCAAGAGTTATCAGCCATTCATTAGGCCCTAATCCCGAAATACAAAAGAAAGAACTCAAAACCCTAACTTGGGCAGCAGCTGCGATCACAGCTACAGTACCCGGCGGCAGCAAAGAAAAAAAAGAAGAAGAGGCGGCCAGGGGCTGTTGTGACGGCTGAGGAAGAAGGAGAACATCAAGGAGGTCTTGTTGCAGCTATTAGAGACAATAATCATTCATAATATCAGCCATATATATTAAGTAAACATTCATAAACTTTACTTTTTGTCAAGAACCCTAACTTTGATTGATTTGGTCTTTTGTTTTACATTGTTTTGCAATTGATTGATAGATTGACTTGTTATTGATTGAGTTTGGATCTTGAATGAGTTTTATCATGTTTATATTGATGTTTATGATGTTTACTTTGATTGTTTGTGTCTGTCCAAAATCTATGTTAGGCTAAACTTGCTTGTTCTACCTAGGATAGATGATTGTTGAGTAGTTTTAACTTGTTTAATGGATTGTTAATGTTCCAGACTTAAATTATTGATGTAAAGTTTGACTAAACCATGAATTAGATTGTGTGTGATGGCTGTGTTTTATTTGTTATTACTTATAATCCTCTTGAATTAGTTAATTGAATTGGTTTTGATTAATTGATTGCTTGTTAAGCTCTTTACTTGGTGTTTTGGGGTTTATTTGCGGGGTGTACAACTGTAGGGATAAGTGGGTAATATATCATTTAAAATCAGTTAAAATACACCTTCTTTGAGACCGAGAGGTGATAAGAAGTAACATTGTCTCATTGCTTTTACTTGTTAGAATTAAGACCGCGCGAGAGCGGGTTTTTGTCTTGTCAAGTTTAAGTGTTTATGTGCAATTAGTTGGTTTAATTTGGGTTAAGTTAAATTGTTCCTCTATCCTTGGTTGCGTAGTATTCGTCTCCATTACGATAGTGTGTCGAGGAGACCGAGAGGAGAGTCGATATTTGAACACGTTAATAATTGTTTTTCCGGTTTGTTCTTTAAAAATCAACTAAAATAAGTTAAAGTTTGTTAGAGAGACTGAGAGGTAATTTGACTTTCTTAAACAAGTTTTGGTTGTGTCATATTTTATAACCGGTGTCTTGAATATTTTCAATCCGTTGTCTTGTTATTTCTGTCAACATGATTCATTCCTAGGTAGACGTTTTTACATATTGAATTTAAATCAAAGTTTTCTAAAAGTGTTTTGTTAAACGTTTTCGTTTAGTTAAATTAATTTAAGTAGTTAAATAAAATCTTAAAAATTAAATAAATATTATTTTGGTAAGTCTTGGTTAGAGTTTTCTTAATCATAAACGTTTTCACGTGTCTTTGAGTTCGACATCCGGACTTCCTTGATGCTATACTATTTATGATCGGTACACTTGCCGGTTTTGTGTGGTTTCTGTAGGATTTTCGTTTTTATAAATTTAAAGCTTAATTGTGATTCGTTCTTTATTTATATTATACATTTTCACTAGGCCGTTACGTCTAACCACATATCCTATAGTCTTGTGGCTTTGATACCAATCTGTCACACCCCGACCAAAGGAGGCGGAACATGCCGGTGCAACGTGATTGGACAAATACACAAGACACTATTTAAAGTGACAATATTTATTTAACTCATTTTATTTCAACAAATCAAATAAACAACACGTCTCGTCCACACAAACAAGTTGAATACAAGTAACAATTATATTGTTCGTTTTACTAATATCCTAATGGTCTTGGTAACGTTTTTGTCAAGTCCTCGAGTCAACAAAAGTTAACCTGTAACATTTCATAAAATAAAGTCTGTCAACACAAAGGTTGGTGAGCAATTCATAAGTTTGAGAATATAAGTATATAGTAATAAAAAGCCACAAAACTTGTATACAAAACAATAAATAATAGCAACAATTTAGATATGCAAAAGATAAATAGTTCGGACCCTTTCTAAATGGTAACAACCAAGTATACTCGGATCATAGTGTCCATGAGGCTACCCGCCTCATGCTAAATAGTTATCGTTAATAAGAATACATTAACGACACCCTCCATAAGAGAATACCAAATGGATTCGGGATTTCGATTCGAATCGCGATACCGTCTATAAGGGGATACCAAATAGATCGGATTTTGTGAGGCCAACCTGCCTTAGCATTCAAGTGTGGCTACCCGCCAAAGCAATAAACATTTAAGCATGTAAGCATATAACACCAAATCGAGCATTTATTTAAGTAAAGTATACAATCACGTTTGTGGGTTTAAAGATTCAAGTAAAAAAGTATTTAGTTTGATAAGTATGAAATGTCACCCCAAAACGGAAGATGGAAAAAGGGGTATGAAAGTACTCACCTCGATTGACGAATTGAGAAACTAAATAGATAAATAAATGAAGCTCGAACGGTAAACGAACTGATCCGACTTGAAACGATAAACACCTTAACTAAAATAAATAATATAATATATATTAATGAACTTGAAACCATAATGAAACTATAGTTGAAATCGTAAATGAAAAACCTTAATGAGGGGTTCGGTTTCAAATCAGGTTACCGGTTAATTTGGTTAACGATTAGGGACTCGTACTTAATTGATAATTTAAAATAAAATAATATTATTTTAATGGGCTTTTAAATAACTAAACCAATATTAAATAGAAACAAAACGGTTTAATTCAAGAGTTCGTTTTATAAAAATATATAGAGAATAAAGCTTATAATGATGTTATTAATGATAAAGATAGTAATGATAAGAATTATTTTAAAATATGTTATATATATATAAATATATATATATAAGATCATGATGATAATAACATGTATAAATATACTACCACATGAGAATTTGTTAGTGCAAGGAAATTTGACATTGTGGATATGTTATCCTGACATTGTGGATATCTTCTCCTACTTTATCTGAACCCATCGTTAGGGATAGGATTATGGCCGACGCACCACCGAGGAGGACAGTCGCAGACCGGGCCCGTCCGGTCGATGCTGGCGCGAGATCCAACATTGCTCCACCAGCTATAGGAGTTCAAACGACCTGGCAGATTCCATCGAACGTTCTGAACACCATTTCCCATTCTGCTCAATTTCACGGGTTGCTCCACGAAAACCCGCATTCACATCTCACTCGCATCGCACGTATTTGCGACACGTTTCATCTTGCCAACGTATCCGAAGACGCTATCAAACTCCGCATCTTTCCGTTCTCACTCGTTGATCAGGCGAGTCTGTGGCTTGAGTCCCTCCCATAGGGATCCATTTCTACTTGGGCCGCCATGCAGACCCAGTTCCTGGAAAAATACGATCCTCCGGCTAAGGCCGCTCGTTTGCGTAACCAGATTCATTCTTTCCAGATGGTGGACACTGAGAGTTTCTACGAGGCGTGGGAGAGATTCAAAAACCTACTTGCTTTATGTCCGAACCACGGCTTGCAGGACTGGGCGGTTGTTGAAAAGTTCTATAACGGAGTGACTTACGCGACTCAGAATATGCTTGACACTGCTGCAGGAGGCAACTTATTGACGACGAAGGATACTGATGAGTGCATTGCCTTATTTAACGGTTTAGCCATGAGTGGATACCAGCGACCACCTTCTAAGAGCACCAAAACCGTCGACGCGTTATCACGCGGCATACATTCAGTCGACACAAACACCGCCCTCGCGGCACTGGTTGAGGCGTTAGCGAAGATTGTGAAGGACCTGCAGGTGAAGAGTAAGTTGTGCGAGATCTGTAGAGGAGGGCATGATACCGTTCAGTGCCCTGTAGGTTTCCAGGAGGAGGTTGTAGACTATGTTAACAATCCGAACCGAAACCCTAATTCTTTTAATTCTTATAATTCGGGTTGGAGAGGTAACCAAAATCCTAACTGGAGGAACGGATATCATTCCGGCTTCCAGCTGCGTCAGAGTCTATTCCAGGATTCCGGTGAAGGAGCGAGTGGTGGGGAGAAGAAGCCCACGCTGGAGGAGATGATGGCACAGCAGACTCAGATGCTGTCGCAGCTTATGACTCGAGAGGATTCCCGTCACAAAGAGACTCAAGAGAAATTTCGGGAACACGAGTCATTTATGAGAAATCAGGGGGCGTCAATTCAAAATCTTGAGAGGCAGATGGGAGAGATAGCGAATCGTCTGAATGAGAGGCCGCCAGGTTCACTTCCGAGTAACACTGAGCATAATCCGAAGGCCTTCGCGAAGGCGGTGACGACGAGGAGCGGTGCAGGGGCATGTAGTAAGCCAGTGAATCAGGGGCCTGCGGTAGATGTAGATGAGCAGGTAGACGAGGAGATTCAGATGGAGTCTCCACCGGCCAAGGTGCATCAGAGGCGAAGCCCAGGAAGTACAGCACAGGCCGAGGACCATCCATTACCCAGCACACCACCGAGAGTCTACAAACCTAGACTCCCATTTCCCGGGAGAGTCCGCAGGGAGAGAGATGAGGAGCAGAACACTAAATTTCTTGATCTCCTGAAGCAACTTCACCTTAACATTCCATTCCTTGAGGCACTAACTCAAATGCCGAAATATGCAAAGTTCCTTAAGGATATTCTTTCTAATAAGGAGAAGTTAGCTGAGGTCTCTTCCATCCCGCTGAGTGCTGGTTGCTCTGCAGTTTTGCAGAGAAAGTTACCAGAAAAGATGTCCGATCCTGGGAGTTTCACGATTCCCTGCATCTTGAGTGATAATACGGTTGTTCATGCACTGGCAGATCTTGGTGCCAGTATTAATCTCATGCCGTATTCCGTGTATCGCAAGTTGGGTTTAGGCGAGCCGAGGCCTACCCGTATGAGTATCCAGCTTGCTGATCATTCTGTGAAATACCCCCGAGGGGTGGTCGAGAACATGCTAGTTCGTGTCGACAAGTTCATCTTCCCGGTGGACTTTGTCATCCTGGACATGAATGATGATGATAGTGTCCCACTTATCTTAGGCCGACCATTCCTTGCCACTGCACAGGCGTTGATCGACGTCTGCAAGGGTAAGTTAATTCTGAGAGTTGGGGATGAGAACGTCACCTTTGACGTTCGACAGTCACTGAAACACCCCAAGTCTGCTGATGACTCCTTATACTTCATTGATACCATCATGGAGCATGTTGGGGAGTTTTTCAGCGAAATTTGTGGAGGATCTGCCTCCGACACCCAGATTCTAGATAGGGAGATTCCGGAGATTGAAATGGTTGCCATGACCAATCAGTCCTTAGATGACGACACCGAGTCGCATAACCCTGAATCTGGCGTGTCTGCCGAGATCGTACGAGACGATCCGATGGACCGACCTTTGGTCGAGAGCCCTCCTTCTTCCTTAGAGCTTAGGGATCTGCCTGCCCATCTTGAGTATGCATTTTTAGATGAAGAGAGGAAGCTTCCAGTTATCATTGCATCTGCTTTGACGGAGGTCGAGAAGGAGAAGTTGTTGAGGGTGCTACGAGAGCACAAAGAGGCAATTGCATGGAAGATTATCGACATCAAGGGTATCAACCCTTCGTTTTGCACTCATAAAATCCTCATGGAGGAAAATTTCAAAACTGTCGTCCAGCCGCAACGACGGCTCAATCCGAAAATACAAGAGGTCGTAAAGAAGGAGATCATTAAACTCCTTGATGCGTGGATCATTTTCCCCATTTCTGATAGTGCTTGGGTGAGTCCAGTCCAAGTGGTTCCTAAAAAGGGTGGTATGACTGTCGTCACCAACGAGAGGAACGAGCTTATTCCCACGAGGACTGTGACGGGATGGCGATTCTGCATCGACTATCGCAGACTGAATGATGCCACCAGGAAAGACCACTTTCCTTTACCCTTCATTGATCAAATGTTGGAGCGTTTAGCGGGTCAGCAGTACTACTGCTTCTTGGATGGTTTCTCCGGGTATTTCCAGATTCCCATAGCTCCCGATGACCAGGAGAAAACCACTTTCACCTGCCCTTACGGTATGTTTTCATTGATCAAATGTTGGAGCGTTTAGCGGGTCAGCAGTACTACTGCTTCTTGGATGGTTTCTCCGGGTATTTCCAGATTCCCATAGCTCCTGATGACCAGGAGAAAACCACTTTCACCTGCCTTTACGGTACGTTTGCCTACAAACGTATGCCGTTCGGACTGTGTAACGCTCCAGCCACATTCCAGAGGTGTATGGTGGCCATTTTCCATGATATGATCGAGGACTCCATGGAGGTATTCATAGACGATTTTTCCGTATTTAGGAGTTCCTTCGATCATTGTTTATCTAATCTTGAGAGGATGATGTCCCGTTGCGTTGATACCAACCTAGTCCTTAACTGGGAGAAGTGTCATTTCATGGTTCGTGAGGGCATTGTTCTGGGACATCGGATCTCGAGTGCGGGGATAGAGGTTGACAAAGCGAAGGTCGAGACCATTTCTAATCTTCCCCCACCCACCTCCGTGAGATCCATTCGTAGTTTTCTAGGTCATGCCGGGTTCTACCGCCGGTTCATTAAAGATTTCTCTAAAATCACGAGACCCATGACCAAACTTTTGGAGAAGGATGCTCCATTTGTTTTTTCCGAGCAGTGTATCGAGGCGTTTGATCTTCTAAAAGACAAACTCGTTAACGCCCCGATCATGGTTGCTCCCGACTGGTCGTCACCATTCGAGTTGATGTGTGACGCGAGCGACTTCGCAATCGGAGCAGTTCTTGGACAACGGAAGGATAAATATTTCCATCCGATCTACTATGCGAGCCGGACCTTAAACGGCGCACAGGAAAGCTACACCACCACCGAAAAGGAGCTTTTAGCTGTGGTGTTCGCTTTCGACAAATTTAGGTCCTATCTGGTTTTGTCCAAAACGATTGTTTATACGGATCATGCTGCTATTCGTTATCTCTTCAGCAAGCAGGATGCCAAACCTCGTCTTATCCGTTGGATCCTGTTGCTTCAAGAGTTTGATATTGAGATCCGTGATAAAAAGGGGGCCGAGAATGATGCGGCCGATCATCTTTCACGACTAGAAGGTGCTGAGTTAGGAGATTCGGGGGGCAGGATCAACGACCGTTTTCCGACGGAAAGTCTCATGTTCGTTAAGGCACAGAAGGAAGGTTTTCCATGGTTCGCTGACTTCGCAAACTATCTTGCTGATGGATACCTCCCGAAAATGTCTTACCAGCAAAAGAAGAAATTCATTGCTGATGTTAAGTTCTACCTATGGGACGACCCGTATCTTTTCCGTGTTGGTGCTGATCAGTTAATTATTAGATGTGTAGATGCAAAGGAGGGATGGCAGATTCTGAGCCATTGTCATTTGGGACCGACAGGAGGTCACCACGGTGCGAGTTCGACAGCGAAGAAGGTATTTGATTCTGGATTCTATTGGCCTTCTATTTTCAAAGACGCACATGAGTTTGTTAAAAATTGTGACCGATGTCAACGTGTTGGTAATATCTCATCCCGGAATGAGATGCCCCAAAATGCGATTCAGGTATGCGAGGTTTTTGACATTTGGGGTATCGATTTCATGGGCCCGTTCCCGTCGTCTAGAGGGAACAAGTACATTCTTGTGGCTGTTGATTACGTTTCCAAGTGGGTCGAGGCCAAAGCATTGCCCACTAACGACGCCCGAGTTGTAGTGAGATTTTTAAAAGGTTTGTTTTCCCTTTTTGGAGTCCCGAAGGCCTTGATCAGTGATCGAGGTACTCACTTCTGCAATGCGCAGATGGAGAAGGCATTGCAGCGCTATGGGGTCACCCACCGGCTTGTGACCGCCTACCACCCACAGACCAGTGGGCAAGTAGAAGTGATTAATCGGGGAATTAAACGTATTTCTCGAGAAAACGGTTGGTTCAAATCGTCGGGATTGGTCCGACAAATTGGATGACGCTCTGTGGGCTTTCCGTACAGCCTACAAGACTCCGACTGGTTCCACACCATTTCGGATGATTTATGGGAAGGCATGTCATCTTCCTGTTGAATTGGAACACCGCGCTTCATGGGCCCTTCAAAGGGTTAATCTTGATTTACCCGCCGCAGAGGGTAATCGTTTCCATCAGTTGCACGAGTTGGAGGAGCTCCGGGATCACGCATATGCACAATCATTTCGGTATAAGGAGCGGACGAAGGAACTGCATGATAGAAAGCTGAAGGGTAATAAGCAGTTCAAGTGTGGGGATAAGGTTTTATTATATAACTCACGGTTGAGGTTATTCCCGGGAAAGTTGAAATCCCGATGGTCGGGACCGTTCACGGTCACTGAGGTTTTCCCGTATGGCACGATTGAGATACAAGATCGAAGCGGGAAGTTTAAGGTGAACGGTCATAGACTAAAGCACTACATTGGAGAGCCGATAACTGATCAGACAGTCGAGGTGTTCTACCTTGACTCATTCACCGAGGATTAGTCGTGATGGATGCATCACTCGGGAGACAGCCCGAGTTGTAGAGTTTGTATTATGATTCTTTTTATTATCTGTTTTTTTTTTTTTTTTATTTATAAAAACATAAAAAAAATAAATATTTCAAAAAATCAAAAAAAAAAAAAAAAAATCAAAAAATTCGAAAAACACAAAAATATGTTTATTTCTTATGTTTTTGTTTTCTGTTTTGTACGCCGCTACATGCGAGCGAGTTTGAGTTGTTACAGGTATTATATTGCGCAAAAGATAAATAGTTCGGACCCTTTCTAAATGGTAACAACCAAGTATACTCGGATCATAGTGTCCATGAGGCTACCCGCCTCATGCTAAATAGTTGTCGTTAATAAGAATACATTAACGACACCCTCCATAAGAGAATACCAAATGGATTCGGGAATTCGATTCGAATCGCGATACCGTCTATAAGGGGATACCAAATAGATCGGATTTTGTGAGGCCAACCTGCCTTAGCATTCAAAGTTTAGCATTCAAGTGTGGCTACCCGCCAAAGCAATAAACATTTAAGCATGTAAGCATATAACACCAAATCGAGCATTTATTTAAGTAAAGTATACAATCACGTTTGTGGGTTTAAAGATTCAAGTAAATAAAGTATTTAGTTTGATAAGTATGAAATGTCACCCCAAAACGGAAGATGGAAAAAGGGGTATGAAAGTACTCACCTCGATTGACGAATTGAGAAACTAAATAGATAAATAAATGAAGCTCGAACGGTAAACGAACTGATCCGACTTGTAACGATAAACACCTTAACTAAAATAAATAGTATAATATTTATTAATGAACTTGAAACCATAATGAAACTATAGTTGAAATCGTAAATGAAAAACCTTAATGAGGGGTTCGGTTTCAAATCGGGTTACTGGTTAATTTGGTTAACGATTAGGGACTCGTACTTAATTGATAATTTAAAATAAAATAATATTATTTTAATGGGCTTTTAAATAACTAAACCAATATTAAATAGAAACAAAACGGTTTAATTCAAGAGTTCGTTTTATAAAAATAAATAGAGAATAAAGCTTATAATGATGTTATTAATGATAAAGATAGTAATGATAAGAATAATTTTAAAATATGTTATATATATATATAAATATATATATATAAGATCATGATGATAATAACATGTATAAATATACTACCACATGAGAATTTGTTAGTGCAAGGAAATTTGACATTGTGGGTATGTTATCCTGGCATATAATATGGATCAGTTATCCTTAGAATATGTTGCAGATTCTGTCAGGATCAGTGATCCTCAGTACTAATTACTTATTAACGATTTTCCTTTGTTATGTTAATATTTTTGGTAGGTACAACGGCTAATGATCAAGTCAAAGCTATAATCTCGCCATTAAATTAATAAAACGCATGGATAATTAAGGAAAGAGTTATATTGAAGGCAATGGCGGATTTTTAGGGATTATTAGTTAATAGTCTTTATTATTCATAACTCCATAGAGTTATTACCTTTTATGTATAAATAGAGGTTATGATCAGCTAGGAAACACATCCCAATACACCCAATACAATCTGCTCTCTACGAACACAGCAATACACACACACTTAAAAAATATTGTATCACTGATCATAATCTCCAACCTTGTATCCTCATTTTTCATATTAATAAACTTGGCGGTGATAGTTTTCATCGTCCGAGGGTTTTTTGTGCCGTAGATTACAATAATCACGTACTATCCGACCAAAGGTTACCTCGTTGATCATTGACTAAAGTGATTCGACCAAAGATTATCTTGTTAATCCTTGACCGAAGTCATTTTATCAAAGATTGCCTTGTTAAGTTTTGACCGAAGTAAGATTATCGTAATTAAGGGCTTTTTCCCTCGTGATCAAATCATTGTGTTCACCAAGATTTCGGTTATACATTCGCTTTTATCATCATAGCACTATACCTCACTTTACAGATTTGGATACATTATCCTTGAGTGATTTTTGTCCAAAACAATTTGGCGCCCACCGTGGGGCAATTGGTGCTATAATCCAGATTATTTCCTATCAATTTTCAACCTTATTACCCATATCACTATCAATGGCCTCTCAATCAACCTCTACTTCATCAACCATGCCATCCTCGGTTTCTCTCTCATTAAGAACTTTGCCGCCGATGCCTCCTCCAGTTACGGTAGCACCAAGGACCACCGTGGCTAGAAACAAGACACAAATTCCAGTCTTCCAGAGCTCAAAAACCATTGCTGCCACTTTGGTGGTCAAATCTAACAATGATGTTTTTGCAATGTTTTCACAGGTTAAGGCATACATGGAGCAGCTGAACAAAACCAACCAGAGGATCCTACAGGAAATTGAAGATCTCAAGAAAAGAAAGAGGCCAGCGGAGGATCAGACTCCCATGATGCCTAGGGTGCTGGATTTCACTACTCCAGGATCCGTGGCTCAACATACTCAAGGATCCTCGATCCTTCAGCAAGGATCATCCATCCTTCAACCAGGGTCCGTGGGTCGACAAACTCAGGATCCTCGTTTGTTCAGCCAGGATCATCTATCCTTCAACAAGGGTCCATGGGTCAGCAAACTCAAGGATCCTCGTTCCTTCAACAAGGATCATCCATCCTTCAACCAGGATCCTTTGGGTTGTATCCTCAAGGATCCTTCAGCTCCCAACCTCAAGGATACTTCTGGCAGAATCAAGGATCCTCAGGAATTCACCATCAAAGATCCTCAGAGGTTTATGAAGGAGACATAATCCCCATGCAAACCATTGCCTATGGTGGACCAACTCCTATAGCAGATGCTTCTTATCTTGGCTACACTTCTGGGATACCAATGTTCAATCAACCGAGAGGTAACATGTATAATCATATATCCTTAGACACTAACCTTGGCTCTATGCAGGATATAGGTATCAACCTGGCTATGGCTAAGGAACTTAAGAAGCTTAAGGATATGATATCCAGCGTACCAGGAGTGGTCTGTCCAATTCCTGAAATACCAGAAGGGAGCCATAAGTTGTCCAGATTTGCTCCACCTATTTGTGATGCTGAAGTCCCGAAACGCTTTCAAACCCCCAACATGAAGGTGTATGATGGGACCACTGATCCGGAAGAGCACGTGGCTCAATATAGGGAGAGGATGGAGATCAATCCAATTCCTGAAAGACTCAAGGAAGCATGTCTATGCAAGGGTTTCGGATCCAAACTAACAGGATCTGCACTTAAATGGCTGCTAAGTCTTCCTCCCTATTCTGTTACTTCTTTTTCGCATTTAGTGAACTTGTTCAACAACCAATTTTCTTGTAATAGGAAATTTGAGAAGTTAACTAGTGATTTGTATAGAGTTGTCCAACCTTATAATGAATCCCTTAGGGATTTTATTACAAGGTTTGGCTGGGAGGCCCTAGAGATCCCTAGTCTTGATATGACTACGGCTGTTGAAGCGTTCAAGATGGGACTTCAAGGGGGCTCCCCATTTTATGACGATCTTGTGATGACTCCATGCAGGACTTTAGATGAAGTCAGAAACAGGGCACTCAGATTTATAAGACTAGAAGATGACAAGAAGATCCAAGAACGGTTAGGAGCTCCAACGAAACAAGAGTCACCTAACCAGAAACAAGGATCCTCATTCAGGAACAACGACTCAAAGCCGTACTCAAAATCCAACAATCAATAAGTGTCCGGGCAGTTGAAGAAGGAGAAGATGATGAGGACTAACCAAGTATTTCCGTGTATTTCTTCTCTGTTGATACCCATGGTTTGATTTGTGTCATGAAGGATCTTGGAGAGAAAGCAAGGTGGCCTCGAAAAAATGAGAAAACAACATCCTTCAAAGACAAGTCCAAGTGGTGTGCATTCCATGAAGACTTTGTCCATCAGACAGAAGGTTGTATTGGTTTAAGGAGGGAAATTGGATACCTCCTGAGCAAGGGTCATTTCAAAGAGCTCTTAGGAAGAAAAAAGTCTAGGATTCAGGATCCTGAAGATGTACCACAGAAAGCAACTCCGCGCTGTTGGGTCCATATTTGGTGGTTTGTACTTAGTTATATGTTTATTGGGTTTAGTTTTGGGCTTGGGTTAAGGTTGTTATGTAAACCGAGAACACTAAGGTGTTCTCGGTGGGCTTTGGGCTTTACTTGGGCTTGGTTGTTAGTTTCCCTATAAATAGATCTTATTGTATAGGGTTTGAAGGTGGTTCACATTAGCAGAGAGTGAGCATATTCTAGAGAGCAATACGTTCTGTGTAATCTCATGTACCAGACGGTTTAATAATATAATCGTGTGCATTTGGAGTATTACATCGTGTTCATCATATTTATATATTTCGTATCATATTGTTCTTGAATCACCACTTTGTTAGGATTCCGCACTAACATCGTGTTCGGGTTGATATCATATTGTAGTGATCCAGATTCAGGACTTACAATTGGTATCAGAGCCTTTGACGAATTCAGGCTCGTTATTGTGATATTAACAGATTCAAGATTTTGATTTCTTGGTGGTTGAGTTTGTTTTTCCGGCGAGTGGGTTATCGGAGAAGAAGAGAAATTAATTTTGGTGGAAGATTGTTTTTACTTTGGTAACAAATCAAATCCCACTAAACTCGGAAGGTTGTTACTGCCAAAAGTCAAACTGATTGACTAGTTTTCAGCCATTTTAGCTAGTTCTCGACCATCTTTCAAGAGTTTTCGGCCAAGATCAGCTCCTGGCTAAACATAGTTCTCGGGTTAACTCAGTTCTCGGCTTAGTCAGTGTTCAGCCAAGATTAATTCTCGGCTAGCTCAAGATTTGGTCAACTTTTGGTAGTTCTCGGTCAAGACTGGTCAATTAAAAGGTTCTCGGTCAGTGTTCTCGGTCAAGGAGTTCTCGGGGTCAAGGCGTTCTCGGTCAAAGGTGTTCTCGGTCAACACCTGTTCTCGGTCAACATCTGTTCTAAAAAAAAAAAAAAAAAAATTCTTGAATGAAATTTTTCCAGAATACTCCTAATTAGTTAAAATCCATCCTTGAAAATTTTGGCGAAAACATTTTTTTTCGGGTGATTTTCAGTGAAATTTTGGCGTGAAATTCGGAAAAATTTGTCTTAAACGAAATTTTTCCTAGACACTTCTCTTGACTGGGAAATTCTTCTTGAGAATTTTGGCGATCATATTTTTTGAAAAAATTTGGCGGGAAAATGAGTTCGTCAGAGATACGTTTTCAACCATGCTCTTTAAATTGTGGTGAGAAAATAGAAATGTATCAGCTCCATTTCGATAACCTAACTAGAGATATGGAAAGAATAAAATCAGAGAATTTTAAACTTAAGAAGAATGAAAAGGTTTTTTAGACAAAATAGAAGCTCAAAACAAGGATATTAAAAAACTTAAGTCTGATGTTACTATAAAGAGCTGTCACCATCATGATGCTAAACAAGAAATAGCTGAGTTAACTGCTAAACTGGAAGCCTCCAAGTTAGAGATTTTAAATCTAACTAGTAAGTTTGAAAGGGCTGAAATTGATTTTAAAAAATTCGATGGTTCCAGTAAAGTAGTTAACTCAATGATTGAAAACCAATTGTGGTGGAAGAAAAATGAAGGTGAGGGAATAGGATACAGTCAAGTCCCCCCACCTTACAACCATAATTGTTTCCCTACCCCTGTCACCAAAGAACATGAGGAAAAGATAAAAGACATGAAGTATGGTAAACATGCTCAATCTGAAACTGTTGGATCAGTATCCCTAGAGGAAATCAAGCCTGTTTTTAAATGTGTGAACAATTTTGATGCTTCTACTTCATGTGCAGATATAGAAAATGATGTTGCTTCTGATAGAGTAAATGATGTTGCTTCTGATAGTAAAGGGGTTCAGGCTAGTGAAAATGAATCCTTTTCTAACGTGTCATCAAACTCAGATGACACCACAACACAAAATTGTACTAATAATAATACACAGAGTTGTGGCAACAGAAGGAAGACACATAAGAAATCAGCACAACAAGGACAATCTCGTCCTCATAGACCCTCCGGATCTCCATGTGCTGATAAATCAGTGGGTGATTTTTATATCAAGAGACAAACATGCTACCATTGTGGCATGCCAGGACATATAGCCAGAAATTGTGTTCATCGTCTATATGTTCCATACTACAAGCAAAATCAGAAGGTTGTGCCAAGGGCAAGAAGAATGGAAAAACCTTTCATAAGAAGGAATTCCAACATGAGGCTAATGCTTACGATGACATTAGAAGAAGGATGAAAGCGTGTTTCGTCTGCGGGAATTACCGGCATTTGGCAAAGGAGTGTCACTACCGTGTTGTAAATAGACAAGCCCCTCAGGTGAAAGGTAACAAGTTTCAACCGAATCCAGTGGTTAAACAAAATGCTTATTTTAGAAAACCACGAGTATCTGTACAACGGGTCACAGATACTCAAGGATTCAAAGCTAATATGACAGGTTTGCACTCAAATGATTTAGAAACTGTTAAAAGAAAAATAAATTTTCAGAAATCAAAGAGTGTTGAGAGTTCTAAGAGTTCGAATTCGAATTGCTCCACTCCAAATTCTGTCACATCAAGTTTCACTAAACCAAGATAGACTTGGAAACTTAAAACTCAGCAACCAGAATCTGTCATAACAAATGATTCTGTTAAAGATGGGAAAGATATGAGTTGGCAAGAGGTCACATATGTTGATGCTCAAGGGAACCCCAAGACATTTATGACTTGGGTTCCTATGTCCAACTGATCCCGCTATGAGTGTAGGAACAACCACAAACTCTTTGCTTATTATATGGGTTGTTCCAGGCACATGACAGGGAAAATATCCATTGTTTTTATATCTTTAAACCATGAAATGGATTGTTTGGTGCCTGGACGGGATTTTAGGGTGATAGGACGTTTTTAATCTGCTATTTAAGTGTGTAGGAACAAATCAGGGAATACATTGCATATTAAAAGGTTTGTTCCAGACATTCAAAACAAGCTTATTCCTAGGGGAGATTCTCACAAATGGAAAGATGATGTCTTGAAGATAAAAGGTAACCGTATCACTTTGGTATGAAAGATTGATTAGTCAAAAAGATTTTGTTGGTGCATAGATGTCAGTAGTTCATATGTCTAATGTCTGTAATCGAGTCTGTAATATTGTTTGTGTATTTGTTTGTAAAAGCGAAGTTGTTGACAAGTTCGCCTAGGCGAACTTGTTAACCAAGCGAAGTTGTTGACAAGTTCGCCTAGGCGAACTTGTTGAACGAGCGAAGTTATGGACAACTTCGCCTGAGGCGAAGTTGTCGTGTATTTATATAGTTTACAGTTTACTGTTTACAAGTTAGAGTTTTTGTTGATCGAGTTGGTTATTTACGTGTAATTCAGTAAGTCTATTGACGTGAGGTCGAGAGTCTGTAAGTATCACGGTTCGAGTTATCAATATAACGTGAGTTTTGTTCGTATCGTGTGTTCGTGAGCTTATATTCTACGTCCGTAACGATCTACACAGGGATTCCGCACCTGTGTATATCGGGATATCTCGTGTGATCCGTCCGGGGAACCTACAATTGGTATAAGGTTAGATTCTTCAACACATCTTGAGACATATTCTTCATTGGAACCTCCTTGATGCATCGGATCGGTTTGTACTTCATCACCATCCATGGCTTGCCATCTGCTCTCAATCCCCTTTCTGTATCCTCCACGAGCTTTCCCTTCTGTGGCTTTAATAGTTCAAACTTCTTTTCTTTTATGCTTTCTTTCCACACAATCTTCTCAATCACTCTTGCCATGTTGTTGTCACTTCTATTTATCAGGCCCAATCTGGCCAAATCCTTCACCTCACATTCCGGCAACGTATTGAGAGACCTCAACATTCTTTTGAAGTATTGAATACCATCATAACGCTTCACCACAAACAACTTCATCTGTTCATCATATATCCAACAGATAATTCCATTCTTCGACTCAGCATAGCCTTTGATGTTATAACTCTTCTTGAACATGGCTGGAACAGCAGGCTTCTTGGTCTTAATAAACCAATGAGCACAGCCTTCCTTCCACCTGGGCTGCTCCTCCCACTCAGTCTCATCCATCTCAGCACCCATGTCGGCTTTCTCAACATCAGGGATCTCGTGTTCAACGTCTTTTTTCTACTATCTCCCCCTCTTCTATTCCATCTTCAATCACAATCTGCTCACCGATCTTCTCAATCATATCACTCGGCAGCACATCTTCTTCAAACAACACATCATCGCTGAACATGTCATCGTCCAGTTCCTTCAGCGCATCAATCACGTCATCCTCAACTAACACCACATCATCACCACCAGCCGCGTCGGTAGACTCCCCCTCAGCTGTGGAAGTACCAAGAGCTTGAGAAGTTCTTGGCAGCTCACCACCTGCATCTTTCGATGCATTGGGATCATCGTCTCGGTCGTTTCTCTTCTTCGTTCTGAGCTCGTCGCCCTTACAGCTCATCTCCCCCTGAGATGCCAAGAACTCCTTCAAGGCATCTATAACTTTCCCATGCTCAACCAGGAGGGATGCCTGTAGTTGATTTGCTTCCACTAGGCTTTGAATAGTATTAGATTGCTCTGCCACGATCCGCTATAGTGAAGCTATTCTTTCTGAATCTGAAGTAGGCGTAAGCGAGACACCAGAAGCAGGCGTAACCGCAGGTGGTACCATGCCTGATAACCCTGCAGCAGTGACGACCGTTGACTCTACAAATCGTGCAGCTACCACCGACTGAGTAAGCGTTGGAGGCGGTAGAGACACGATCTCCGGAGTCGACGTCTGGATAGCAGTGATGGATGGAATGTCAGCCGATGATGTAGCCACCACGGGAACATCCGCAGCGCTTGTACTTGTCACCTGTACAGAAGAAGGAACAATGGACATACCAGACAGTGCGGCCGGAGCAAAACGTACAGTCCTTGAAGTCTCTCCAGCTCCCATGCCAGCACTTGTCCTCTCCCTTCTTGATCTTCTTATCAGCTTATGTATGTCTTCTTCCTCTTCTGACTCTTCATCATCTTCCGTTCTCTTTCTTTTCCCAAACGTTCTCTCTCGAGACACCATCAACCGTCTCCCCTCATCCATAATCTCATCCAAATCTGAGTCAGCTATCGAAGTTGCTGCTCTAGTAACACTTACACCCGAACCCTGTGCAGCCGAGACCTGCACCTCTTCAACGTGATCCATATCAAAATAACCTTGACCTTCAAAAACAGCGTCAAGATCTATATCCTCAGCAGCCGACACAACAGGCACAGCAGGAGCAGGAACAGCTTGAGTTGCTCTTGCCTGTCGCGGTTGAGGATCTCTGAACTCGTCCCCACCAGCAGGAACATACTCTGGGTTGATTAAAAACCCAAACAGTGGAGTATGCCTGGGACGACGTTCAGGGTTGCTCATCGCACTCGAAGTGCGGCATTGAGCAAAGATACGTTTGCTCACCGATTCCACGTATCTTATCGGGCGTCTCTGAGGTAGAGTCGGAGCGACATGGTTCAATATCATCTGGATGAACCGTGGGTACATAATGAACCGCTCCCGAGACATCGCCCTTCTTTGTCTATCAATCTCGTAGAAGACCATTTGACAGAAGCTATAACGTTTGTTATAGGTCAGTGCAGTCATTGCAGACTGCATGGTCGCACCCATACCATCCGTGCCCGCCTTCCTCCCAGACATGCATACTATCATAACGTGCATGAGGAAGCGCCACTGATCTAGAAGGAAACCCTTCCTCCTCTGGGTATCACCTAATGGACCAGAGTAGCCCATTCGGAGAAACGCTCCATCACAAAAGGGAGCTATGAACTCTGTAGGGTCATCCCTAGTCTCTTCACCAAACCTTAATGCCACCCGGATCTGTTCAGAATTGAACTGAACTTGTTGATTGTTCACCGTCGCTCTCATGACCGGGGGCTCAACACGACAGTCGTATTCGACCGTCTGCCAGAAGTCTTCGATATTCGGTAGAGATATCGGCAGAGTGTTGGTGATGGCATGAAAAATCCTCGAGCGTAGGAGGAAAGTTATGATCTCGCGGTAGTCGTCCACCCCGCTCGCCTCCGGGTCAAGTGTAATGTACATATTGTGACCCGGGAAGAATTGACGTTGGTTATCACCATCGTCTCCTCCTGCACCTCCAGCACCAGCTACCGCAGCCATATCTGCAACAAACTAACCAAGTTAGAACGACACAAAGACATAGCACAAGTTCGCTTTGTTACCATGAGCGAAGTTGTGATAAACTCTGTATAGGCGAAGTTAAAGTTGAGGCGAAGTTGGGAACAACTTCGCTTCAGCTTTAAGTTCGTCTAATTAATATTAAGTAAAAATGATCTAGGCGAAGTTAATGTTAACTTCGCCTCATCACAACATCGCCTCAGGCGAACTTAAGTTTCGGGCGAAGTTACGGATAACTTCGCCTAAACCCTAACTTCGCCTGAATCTGAATCGGCGACAGTTAGGAATTAAGGAACAATGTGCAGTTGATGATTCGGCTAGTTTAGACGATTAAGAACTCTTAAACACAAGTTTTAAGGACATGTTGACGATCAGTATGTTTATCAACACGTTAAAACACAAGTTATGAAAATCGGTTTCAAAACCGATGGTCCGAGGGTTCGAAACCAGTCGAAACAAACATTTAGACGCTTGAAGGAACATTGAGTATGTGATATAATGGTATTTCGAACCTTGAATCGGTGTGAAAATCGGGAATAAATAACACGTAATCGGTGGAAATAACAAGTTCGCCGGAAACAGTAAGTTCGCTGTGGATAAGTTCGCTGAATTTGGAAAAGTGATGAACAGTTTGTCAATTGAAACTCCTTATATAGGGTCTGGGTTATACAGGCGAAGTTACGGATAACTTCGCCTAGGCGAAGTTATCCACAACTTCGCCTGTTCAACAACATCGCCTATATATTTACAAAATTTAACCTTATAAGTTTAACATTTTTCCAATTAAGTTATAAAACTTTCCTTTAAGAAATAAATGACATGATCAATTCTAAGTAACCAGTTAAAAAATCATAAAACTATCTAAGTACAAAAACTTTAAAAGTTTAAAGTATAAGGGATCAAATTTCAGTCTAGTTAGGGACTACCACGTTTTAGACAAGATCCGAACAGGAATCATACTAATTTCGTGACTGTCACATAGATCCGTGTTTAGCTGTATTATGACATATAGAGACAGGTTGTAAGCAGGTAATATACTTAAGATGGTTTTCATCGTTTCTGTGATACGAGTTAGGTTCGATTAAGCCTCAAAATTTAAGTGGGCAACAACTCAGAAATATTGATGCCTCCTATCTATTCTCAAAGCGTATTTGGCTTTCCCCAAGTCACCCCTAATTGACTTCGACCCATAGTGTCTGATTAAACATGTAAGTACTCTTCTTCTGGTTCCCGATTTTCTTCTTACTCTAAGATTGAGAAGTCTTGATTTTATCATCACTAATATGTTTCAATAACTCCAATTATTTTTTTTTTTTTTTTTTTTTTTTTGAACAAACATAGACTTCAAAGTAGTAATTAACTGCAAGTCCCGAATCTGGATCACTGCAGTATCTTGAGACGCTATCTTCACGGGAATCAGAACACACATGGGCTCGTGTATGACTGGGTAATTGCTTTTCTGCCTATCATTCGGAAAGATATATATGAAGACATGCAAAACTCTTAAGGAGTTTCCACGTAAAATCAAGTAAAATTAGTTTGTATCACATCTACTTTTACGCACCATTAAAAGTTACCATGACATACAATGACTGTCCTAAAGCCTTTTAAGCCTAATAACTTCACTAGTTAAGCACACAAAATTAGTATATCTATCATTTTCCAAGGTTGGATCAATTTTCTGTTTAACATAGCTAACGAACTTCTTACGAAGTAACAGACTTGAAAAATAATTTCATTTCCCTTTTTCTTTCAAAATTTTAACATTAATCGCCCCGACCAAAACCAATTTTTCAGGTAAACGGCTTTCCCGAAGATCCAATGGATCAGCTGGACCGACCACATACTAGTATGTGTCCTTCTAACTAAGTATGATCGACTAATTTTAAGCGAAAGAAAGAAAAACTCATCATAAACCGCCCCGGTCACTATCAGTAATCTGGTTAATGGCTATCCTCAAAATCTACAAGTAGAAAATGAGGACCAAAACATATCCGAAGACAAGTCCTTCAAACTGATGCAACCGACATATTTTTAAGCGATTAGTGACGTTTTTTTTTTTTTTTTTAAATCACAAGATAAGCATGGTTACTCGGGATTGATCATCCCATTTATTGGATATATGATGAACAGATGAAGTTGTTTGTGGTGAAGCGTTATGATGGTATTCAATACTTCAAAAGAATGTTGAGGTCTCTCAATACGTTGCCGGAATGTGAGGTGAAGGATTTGGCCAGATTGGGCCTGATAAATAGAAGTGACAACAACATGGCAAGAGTGATTGAGAAGATTGTGTGGAAAGAAAGCATAAAAGAAAAGAAGTTTGAACTATTAAAGCCACAGAAGGGAAAGCTCGTGGAGGATACAGAAAGGGGATTGAGAGCAGATGGCAAGCCATGGATGGTGATGAAGTACAAACCGATCCGATGCATCAAGGAGGTTCCAATGAAGAATATGCCTCAAGATGTGTTGAAGAATCTAAAATGGTGGTACGTTGATTGCCAGACTGCTGAAGCCGTGATGGAAGACGAAGATGAACAAGAAGTGCTGAGGGTGTATGACCCGATGCATCTTGTTAACTTATAGAAAGCTGATTTGCAAGTGTTGAATGAAAAGAAAATATTCTATATTCCTGCTTGGAAGGATGAAGCAAGGAAATATCAGCGAGTAGTCACGGTATGTGTTAGAGAAGGAGTGCACGCGTGAAGATACAGGATTACGAGACAAGAGCTGAAAGATCAAGATATGAAGCTACTGCCAAGGGGGAGTCTGTTGGTGCATAGATGTTAGTAGTTCATATGTCTAATGTCTGTAATCGAGTCTGTAATATTGTTTGTGTATTTGTTTGTAAAAGCGAAGTTGTTGACAAGTTCGCCTAGGCGAACTTGTTAACCAAGCGAAGTTGTTGACAAGTTCGCCTAGGCGAACTTGTTGAACGAGCGAAGTTATGGACAACTTCGCCTGAGGCGAAGTTGTCGTGTATTTATATAGTTTACAGTTTACTGTTTACGAGTTAGAGTTTTGGTTGATCGAGTTGGTTATTTACGTGTAATTCAGTAAGTCTATTGACGTGAGTCTGTAAGTATCACGGTTCGAGTTATCAATATAACGTGAGTTTTGTTCGTATCGTGTGTTCGTGAGCTTATATTCTACGTCCGTAACGATCTACACAGGGATTCCGCACCTGTGTATATCGGGATATCTCGTGTGATCCGTCCGGGGAACCTACAGATTTTAATTTTTTTTTATAAAAATACAAAAAATATGTTCACGTTTAGTTTTTCAAGTATAGTTTTTATTTTGTTTTAGTTCAAAATATGAAAATGACTTGAACGTACATGAGAAATGATAGTATATCAGTTGGATGACTATCACACTTGATTTTCATTAAATACTTCGTTTCGACGATTGAGTTTTTTTTTTTGAGGTTAAATTTGTACATAAAAGTTTTTGCACAAATTTAGGGGGAGAAATTTAAAAAATTTAAAAAAATTCAAAAAGAGTGTGTGTGCGTTTAATAATAACAAAATTCTTCTTTCAAACTTCACTCTTGCTTAAAATTATGTCGGCTGCTCAAGTTTGAAGAACATATACTTGTATATGTTTGGTCCGGTGATCTACTTGTAGTTTCACAGGATAGCCATTTATCTATAGACTGAAAGCACCCGGGGCGATTGTGATGTATTTTTGTGTTTTGAATTCCTTTACTTAAAATTAAGTCGGTAACTCAAAGTTGGAGGGACACGTATTTTCATATGTGGTTGGTCCGGTTAACCATCTGTGGTTACAATGGATAGCCATTTACCTGAAGGTTTAAAGTGACCGGGGTGACTGAATTCTCAACATGTGTGTTTTATTTAACTCCCATGGGAAGTGATATTACTATTCAGTTAACGGCTTTTTAGAAGCTTTAAAATATTTTCAAATGAAAATTGATCCAACCTTTGGAAAATGATAGATAAATTGTTTTTGTATGCCTAACGGGTGAAGTTATTAAGCTTAAAAGGCTCTAGAACAGTCATTGATGTGTATGGTAGCTTTCCATGATACGTAAAAGTTGAAGTGATATAAACTAAATATGCTAAACTTACTGTGGAAAGTCATTTTGAAGACATGTGCATGTCTCCATATACATCTCTCCGAATGATAGGCAGAAAAGCAATTACCTAGTCATACACGAGCCCGTTGGTATTTGGTCCCCAAAATGATGTATCTTATTGAGAATGACAAAGAACAAATGTGAACAAAATTACTGTAAATATATAATCAACCAAAAGTTGATAAATGTTCACAAGCTTTTAAGAAAAACATAAACATGAGGGTTAATAACAGAACTACAGGGGTGGAGGCAATAATATAAGTCCTTTAACATCCCGAATGAAAGGCCTGTTAATTAAACTGTAAGTCCAACGTTCAACCTCAAATATGTTTGCAAATTTGAAAAGAAAAATCAAATAAACAAGTTCTGTCATTAAAAGTTTTTAAACCAAATCTAGGGGGTTGGAGTCAAATTGGGGTGATCTGGGGAAAGCCAAATACGCTTTGAGAAGAGATAGGAGGCATCACAGGTCCATGAGTGATGTCCATCTAAGCTTTATGCCTAACTGAACCTTAATCATATCACTGATGCGATGAAAAATCATGCTAAGTATGGGATACACGCTATCAATCTGTCTCTTAATGTCATAATAACGCTGAACATGAATATTTGTGAAAGCACCTTAAATAATATGATTCCATGTTCGGATCTTTTCATAAAGGCGGCAATTTTATCAAAAACTTATATTTGATCCCAAATTTTTGTTAAATTATAAGAAGACCGGGTGATTAAATTGGTTTTATTTGTCTTTTTTGGTTTCATTTATTTTATTTTTACTTCTTGATTACTCTTGTCGAAACAAATGTGTTAAGAAATTGTTTGAAAGTTTTCAGCTCATGAAATCTGATATCGGTTATTGTGTTATAGTTGGTTTAGCTGGTATGATCTCATTTCAAGTCTTTTCAAGAAAATCATTAAAAAAAAACAGAAAAATAAGAAAATTACAAAAATATGTCTGTCTTATTTTGTTTTATTTAATTGTTTTCAAAATATTTTGGTTGATCTTTTTATCGAAGTTGATTGTTCTTTCAAGACTGATTTCTTGCAACGGAAGCATATGAAGTATCTGAGATTCAAATTGGATGATACTATCAAAAAGGGGGAGATGTTAGAGTATTGGACGCAGATGTTGAAGTTGCTGATCATTAAAGTTGCTGATCATGTTCAAGTAAAGATTCTGAAGATCTTGAAAGCATCAGTCTAAAGGCGAGATTGTTGGGTCATAAATTGGTTAGAATGACGCATATCAAAGGGCCATGACATGATCAAGACTAAAGTGATGCAAATGAAGACGAGTTGAAGAATTACATTGGTGCAATACCGAAATCCCTATGAATTTCGGTTAGGCTAGTTTGAATTGAAATAAACAAGAACGAAGCTACAAACCAAGGGGGAGATTGTTGGGTGCATATTTGGTGGTTTGTACTTAGTTATATGTTTGTTGGGTTTAGTATTGGGCTTGGGTTAAGGTTGTTATGTTAACCGAGAACACTAAGGTGTTCTCGGTGGGCTTTGGGCTTTACTTGGGCTTGGTTGTTAGTTTCCCTATAAATAGATCTTATTGTATAGGGTTTGAAGGTGGTTCACATTAGCAGAGAGTGAGCATATTCTAGAGAGCAATACGTTCTGTGTAATCTCATGTACCAGACGGTTTAATAATATAATCGTGTGCATTTGGAGTATTACATCGTGTTCATCATATTTATATATTTCGTATCATATTGTTCTTGAATCACCACTTTGTTAGGATTCCGCACTAACATCGTGTTCGGGTTGATATCATATTGTAGTGATCCAGATTCGGGACTTACACGCCCCCACCAGACGCACAAGTAATCAACTTCATCTCCGGTGGCTCAGATATATGCGGTACTTCTTTCTCCTCAGTAAAAAGACACGCCAAAGAAACAAAGTTGGAGAACGGGGAACGACCAGTCATATCCACTACTTTGACGACTGACAAAAGAATCTTCTTTGATGAAGAAAATAAGACATGCATCCAGGATCCTCACCACGACGGTTTGATTGTAACTTTATTTATTGCTAACCATTATGTGCGCAAGATCCTAGTCGACGGTGGAAGCTCGGTCAACATCATCCAACATGACGTACTACAGAAAATGAACAACCCTGACTCGGAATCATCCTGAGAACGTCGGTGCTAGTGGGTTCCAGTGGTGAAACCAAGAAAACATTGGGGGGCATCAAACTCCCAATATACATCGAAGGGTTAAACTCTTACCAAAAATTTTGTGTTATTGACAATCTTTCTTGTTGCAACGTTATTCTTGGCAGGCCTTGGATACATGGAATGAAGGCTGTAGCCTCTACTTACATCAGTGCATTAAACTACCAAATCCTTGGGGAGTAGTAAGGATAGATGGTGACCAAGTGGAAGCCAAGAATTGTTATTCTTCATCCATGAAGCCGACAGCTAAACAAACGATAGCATATCAATTACAGCAACATCCTAGGGACGTACTGGAAGCTCGGGAGCGATATGTAAAAGAAGTATCTTTAGATCCTGAAGATCCAGACATGAAGGTGTTCCTAAGATCCTGTATTCCTGACGAGATCAAGGAGGATATAGTATCCTTCCTAAAGCAACGAAAATCCACATTTGCCTTCAGACATTCAGACAAGACAGGTATTTCTAAGGAGGTAATTACTCATAAGTTGGGCCTTGATTATTCTATTAAACTTGTCCATCAGAAGCGAAGGAAATTTGCTCTTGAGAGGAACGCGATCATACAAGAGGAAGTTGAAAAACTTCTTAAGGCCGTTATGATTAGAGAGGTTAAGTATCCCCGATGGTTGGCTAATGTGGTTATTGTTTCTAAAAAGAATGGAAAGTGGAGGGCGTGTGTCGATTTTACCGATTTAAACAAGGCATGCCCCAAGGATCCTTTCCCGTTGCCACATATAGACTCCATGGTGGATGCAACGGCAGGGCATGAGATGCTTACCTTTATGGATGCTTCCTCTGGATTTCAACACATTCAGATGGAACCATTTGATCAAGAGGATACAGCATTCATGACTCCTACCTGCATATATTGTTATATTGCTATTCCGTTCGGACTAAGAAATACAGGGGCAACATATCAAAGATTGGTCAACATGATGTTCAAGTATCAGTTAGGCAAAACCATGGAAGTCTAAATAGATGACATGGTAGTGAAGTCGAAGAGGGCTGAGGATCACCTTAGAGATCTTGAAGAAGCATTCAATATCCTTGACCAATATAACATGAAACTGAACCCGTCAAAATGCCATTTTGGTGTTAAGGCTGGAAAGTTTCTAGGATACATGGTGACCAAAAGGGGAATAGAAGCGAGCCCCGAGCAGATAGAAGCCATCATTAATTTAAAGTCTCTTGTAAATGCTAAAGATGTCCAAAGACTCACGGGAAGAATAGCAGCTCTCAACAGATTCATTCCCAGATCCTCAAAGAAGTGCAAAGACTTCTATGATATCTTGAGAAAAAATAAAAAGTTTGAATGGACTCAAAGACATGAAGATGCACTAAAGGCTCTTAAGGATTATCTATCCTCAGCGCCTGCTTTGATGAAGCTAATAGATGGTGAGCCGCTGTCTCTGTACTTAGTTGTGTCAGGTAATGCAATCAGTGTTGTTCTAGCCAAGGATCATGAAGGACAACAGCACCAGGTATATTATGTAAGTAAAAGCCTGTTAAATGCAGAGGTCAGGTATTCTCACCTTGAAAAATTAATTCTTGCTTTAATTATGGCCTCAACCAAGTTGAGACACTACTTTGAAACACATACTATTATTTTAAGAACTAATTATCCTGTTAAGAATGTGCTTAGAAAACCAGAATTGTCAGGAAGGATGGCCAAATGGGCTGTGAAATTGAGTGCATATGATATTCAGTATAAGCCCAGAACAGCCATTAAGTCACAAGCGCTTGCAGACTTTGTGGCTGATTTCAGTAGTGACATGCAAGAGGAAGCTGATTTGGAGGTTCAACAACTGGAAGAAACCAAGGATCCTTGGATCCTCTTTACTGATGGAGCATCCAACGTAAGAGGAACAGGATTGGGTATCCTACTGAAATCGCCACAGGGGGACATAATACCCCAGTCCATTGCATGTGCATTCCAAGCCACCAATAATGAAGCGGAATACGAAGCTCTGATCGCAGGTTTGCAATTAGCTAAACACATGAGGATCAGGTATCTTCAAGTATATGTAGATTCTTTATTGATGGCTAACCACTTTAATGGCTCATATGCTGTTAAAGGTGAAAAACTAATAAAATATCTAGATGTTGTGAAGGAACTATCAAAGTTCTTCGATTCTTTTAGTATTATACAGGTACCAAGAGAAGAGAATGCTGGGGTAGATGCCTTAGCAAATTTAGCTTCATCATTGAAGATTCCAGAAGATACGAAGATCCCAATTATCCATGTACTCTCACCAGCAATATGAGAACAGGAAGTTGGGGAGATAACAACTGACAAAGATATCGTGTCTTTGGATCTATTATCCTCAAATAATCAAGGATCTTGGATCCTCCTGATCAAGAAGTTCATTCAAAATGGAGAGATTCCAGCCACAGAGAAACCTAAGTCCTTCAAACTTAAGGTATCACAATACATTTTATTAAACAATATTCTGTATAGGAAATCTCTTGCAGGTCCATACTTAAGATGTATCGAAGATCATGAAATTCAAGAGGTGCTCAAAGACTTTCACGAAGGAGATTGCGGTAATCATACCGGAGGTAGATCCCTATTCTCTAGGATTCTGAGAATAGGATACTTCTGGCCTACCATGAAGAGAGACGCCATGGAGTACTCAAAGAAGTGTGATTCATGTCAAAGACATGGCAATATTCTGCATCAGCCAACAGAGCCTACGTATCCTATATCCTCATCATGGCCTTTCATGAAGTGGGGCATGGATATCGTGGGTAAGCTACCTAAAGCGCCAGGAGGAAAAGTATTCATGCTTGCAATGACTGATTACTTTTCAAAGTGGATAGAAGCAGAAGCTTTCGTTCAAGTCCGCGAAAAAGAGGTGATGTCCTTCATTAAAAGAAATATTATTACTAGATTTGGTATCCCTTCAGAAATTATTTGTGACAATGGTTCCCAGTTTATCGGGAAAAGAACCACCAACTTTTGTGACAGTTGGGGCATTAAGATGATTACCTCCACACCAATTCATCCTCAAGCTAATGGTCAAGCAGAATCAAGTAACAAGATTATTATTAAAAACTTGAAGAAGAAACTAGGATCCAAGAAAGGCAAGTGGGCCGAAGAGCTACCATATGTTCTTTGGGCTGATAGAACAACACCAAAGAATGCAACAGGTCAAACACCCTTCTCATTGGTGTTTGGCTCAGAAGCTGTAATCCCTACGGAGATGGTGGTTCCTACTGCCAGAACAAACATCCGTGATCCTCAAGCCAACAACAAAATCCTTCTCCAAGATCTGGATACTGTTAATGAGATCAGAGACCTAGCTAAAATCAGAATGGCAGCATTGTTTTGGACAAAAATCTGCTAAGGATCAAGTATCCAAATCTGTTATGTGAGGTAAGGTGCCAACTCGATAATGGCAAATGTACAAGCGTAGTATTGGTGAACACAAAGGTTTGATCACGAGGGAAAAAGCCCTTAACCAAGATAGTCTTACTTCGGTCAAAACTTATCAAGGTAATCGTTGGTAAAATAACTCCGGTCAAGGATTAATAAGATAATCTTTGGTCGACGCACTTTAGTCAATGATCAACAAGGTAACCTTTGGTCAATGAGTATATGGTTATCGTGGTCTCCGGCACAAAAAACCCTCGGACGGTGAAAACTATCACCGTCGATTATAT
Source organism: Bidens hawaiensis (assembly GCF_021521415.1). Classification (NCBI taxonomy): domain Eukaryota; kingdom Viridiplantae; phylum Streptophyta; class Magnoliopsida; order Asterales; family Asteraceae; genus Bidens; species Bidens hawaiensis. The sequence continues at coordinate 219,647 of NW_027494114.1, read as the reverse complement.
TGATAAATAAAAGGTGATTACAAGTGTTTGTGGAGTATATGATCGAGATTACAAAGAAAGCTAGTGTGTAGAAAGAGTATTTGCTTCTGCTCTAGTGTGTGTGTGTAAGTACATGTGTTTCCTAACTGATCACAATCTCCCTTATATATAAAAGATAATAATTCAAGGGAGTTATGAATAATAATGACTATTAACTAATGATCCCTAAAAATCCACCATGTCTTCAATATAATCGTAACAACCACTTTGACCATGTGCTCCATCACTCAGGCTGCGAAATAGGTGGTAGACCAGGTCTTCTAGCCGTTACACTTATTAAATATCAACCTTCATATAAGATACAACCGTTAATAGCAGAAAATACCTAGGATCCTTGATCCTGACATAGCTCTGGAACTCTTCAGAAGGATAATTAATCCAGACACGTCAATATCTTCTTGACTGCAATTTAGTGGATAGACTGAGTCTTCTAACCGTTATACCTGCTAAATATAAGACCACACATGAGAACAACCATTAGTAAATAATAAGTACTGTGGATCCTTGGTCCTGACGGGATCTAGAACACACGCTAAGGATAACTGATCCAAAACATATGCCAGGATAAAATATCCACAGTGTCAAATTTCTGCGCACTAACAGTTTCCCCCCAAAATGGCGGTTGTGATAAAATCACAACTGTCATTTTGCCTTTGAATTCAAACTTCTTGCAAAAACATATGAGATTTGATAAGCTGGATATAATTGTCATATATCAATGGAGTTTCCTTGGGAACTTTCCTTCCGGCTGTATATCCTTCTCCCTGCAAATCATGAACAACTAGTAACACCTGATTAACCCGGGTGGATGATCCATTTTTATGAATAGTGAAATCCGGGTTAAGATTTTTGATAATTGCAATTAAGTTTAATAAATAGTATCTTTTAACTATCTGTTGATTGTCTGTTATTTTGAAAGTTTGTCTGATATAACTTTAGACTTGTTGAAAGTTTTGAGAAATATTCTTTAGTAAAAAGTTTTTAGGATAAAATATCCTTGTAAAAATAAACCAGGATCTTAAATCCTTATAAAAATAGATTGAGAATAATGAATCCTTATATCTATGAAGATATAAACAGAAATCAAATAAGTGTAAATCGATAAACAGAAATCATACCGTAAGGTCTGGTTAGACCTAATTTACCATAAGTATTGATCCTTTTGCAATCCTTATAAAACTGAATTAAAGGATTTTGAATCCATAAGTATTGATCCTTCGGTGATCCTCAGAATCTAATTTATGATACCTGATGCAAATAACTTATGATATTATCTGGGATTAAACCCAATAAACCGGGGACAAGCCTATAAAATAAACTGGGGACAAGCCCGTGCAAATGGGGACAAGCCCGTGTAATCTGGGGGCAAGCCCGTGTAATCTGGGGACAAGCCCAAAACTGGGGACAAGCCCAAATACGGATGTTAACTGGGGACTCGCCCAAACCGGGATTTAGCCCAAACGTGGGATAATGTGAAAACGTTATAAACCTTAGCTAACATGAAAATGTTGGAAACCTTTGTCTTGAGATAACGTGGAAACGTTATAAACCGGTGGTATGGTACGTCTACCATAAATCGTTGGATCCTCCATATAGCCGAAAGCAACGAAATTGTCAGCCACTAAGCGTGTACTGGTCCCGCTGCCCCGGACTATACATTGGATAGCATGCGCTCCAGGAGAGAGTGTAGAAACTCTAATTTATAAGAAAGGTGAAAACCTTTAAACCTTGGAGGATATGACCATCGGGGGTCATATCCAATCGTGGGCTAGGCCAAGGAAAATAGCAATGTACCTTAAGCGTGAGGGAGAGGTGGCCAACCTCTTAGACATTGAACCTTTTATTGAAACCTGCATTGTTACTTAAAAACTTGGAAAAAACAAACGTTAAAAATATATTATCCTTAGATTAATAAGAATCTGAAAAGGATAAGTGATCAGATAGATGTTACCGATTTTAGGATCCTAGATCATTTAAGTATACTCGATCCTCTTAGGATACTTGATCCTGATCAGAAAAAGTACTTCTTGAGATGGATAGCATTCCATGCTCTTGGTAACCTGTTGCCTTCCATTGTGAGCAAATGATATGCCCCCTTTCCTGCCTCCGACTCAATCTGATAAGGTCCTTCCCATTTGGGTGCTAACTTTCCATCAGCCGGATTGGTAGTATTTTGGAAGGCTTTCCTCAAAACTAAATCTCCTTCTTGGAATCTTCTTATATTCTTGTCGTATGCCCCGGCTACCCTTTGTTGATAGGCTTCCATTCTAATTTTGGCTAGGTCTCTAAGTTCTTCAATAGTATCCAAGTCTTCAAGGAGAATATCTTCATTGAGTTCAAGATCACGGATGCTCGTTCTGGCTGTAGGAACCACCATCTCTGTAGGGATTACTGCCTCTAATCCAAACACCAATGAGAAGGGTATTTGGCCTGTTGCATTTTTAGGTGTAGTTCTGTCTACCCAAAGAACATAAGGAAGTTCTTCAGCCCATTTTCCATTCTTGGATCCTAGTTTCTTCTTTAAATTGTTGATGATGATTTTGTTGCTAGACTCCGCTTGACCATTGGCTTGAGGATGAACTGGTGTAGAAGTGATCATCTTGATGCCCCAACTGTCACAAAAGTTAGTGGTTCTTTTCCCGATAAACTGGGAACCATTGTCACAAACGATTTCAGAAGGGATACCAAATCTAGTTATAATATTATGTTTAATAAAGGATATAACTTCCCTTTCTCGGACTTGCACGAATGCTTCTGCTTCAATCCATTTAGAGAAGTAGTCTGTCATAGCAAGCATAAAGACCTTTCCGCCTGGTACCTTTGGTAGCTTGCCTACAATATCCATTCCCCATTTCATGAAAGGCCATGAAGAGGATATAGGATACATAGGTTCTGCTGGTTGGTGAAGAATGTTTCCATGCCTTTGGCAAGCATCACACTTCTTTGAGTATTCCATAGCATCCTTCTTCATTGTTGGCCAGAAGTATCCAGTCCTAAGTATCCTGGAGAATAATGCTCTTCCCTTTGTGTGGTTGTCTCAATCGCCTTCGTGGAAGTCTTGAAGTGCCTCTTGTATTACATGATCCTCAATGCATCTGAGATAGGGACCTGCAAGAGATTTTCTATACACAATATCTTGTAAAATAATGAATTGTGATACCTTTAATCTGAAAGCTTTAGGATTTTCCCCTGTAGGGATCTCTCCATCTTGTAGGAATTTTTTGATTGGAAGGATCCAAGATCCTACTTTTGAACAGGATGGAGGATCCGTATGTTCTCCTGTGCAATCCACTGTTATCTTCACAGATTCTTGTTCTCCAATTGCCGGAGACAGTATATGAATGATGGGTATCTTTACATCATTCGGGATCTTCAACGATGATGCTAAGTTTGCTAAGGCATCTGCCCCAGCATTCTCTTCCTTTGGTACCTGTATTATACTAAACAATTCGAAGGATTTTGCCAATTCCTTCACAATTTCTAAATATTTGACCATATTCTCACCATTCACAGTATAAGAACCGTTAAAGTGGTTAGTTATAAGTAAAGAGTCTATATAAACTTGAAGATACCTGATCCTCATCTGTTTAGCTAAGAGTAAACCTGTGATAAGTGCTTCGTATTTTGCCTCATTGTTGGTGGCTTGGAATGCACACGCAATGGACTGGGTATTATGTCCCCCTGTGGCGATTTTAGTAGTATGCCCAAACCTGTTCCTCTTACATTGGATGCTCCATTTGTGAAGAGGATCCAAGGATCCTTGGTTTCTTCAAGTTGTTGGACTTCTAGATCAGCTTCATTTTGAATGTCACTACTGAAATCAGCCACAAAGTCTGCAAGCGCTTGTGATTTAATGGTTGTTCGAGGCTCATACTGAATATCATATGCACTCAGCTTCACAGCCCACTTGGCCATTCTACCTAACATTTCTGGTTTTCGAAGCACATTCTTAACAGGATAGTTAGTTCTCAAAATAATAGTATGTGTTTCAAAATAGTGTCTCAACTTGGTTGAGGCCATAATCAAAGCAAGAATTAATTTTTCAAGGTGAGAATACCTAACCTCTGCGACTAAGAGGCTTTTACTTACATAATAAACGGGATGTTGTTCACCATCGTGATCCTTTACAAGGACGGCACTTACAGCATTACCTGACACAGCTAGGTAGAGGTATAAGGATTCTCCATCCACAGGCTTCATCAGAGCCGGTGCTGAGGACAAGTAATCCTTCAAGGATGTAAGCGCAGCCTCATGCTTTTCCGTCCACTAAAACTTCTTATTCTTCCTAAGGATGTCATAGAAGTCCTTGCACTTCTCGGAGGATCTTGAGATAAACCTATTGAGAGCGGCTATTCTTCCTGTGAGCCTTTGGACATCCTTTGCGTTTGCAGGAGATTTCAAATTGAGGATGTCTTCAATCTATTCGGGGCTTGCTTCAATTCCTCTTTTAGTCACCATATATCCCAGAAACTTTCCAGCCTTAAAACAAAAGTGGCATTTTGACGGATTCAATTTCATGTTATACTGGTCGAGGATATTGAATGCTTCCTCGATGTCTCTAAGGTGATCCTCAGCTTTCTTCGACTTTACCACCATATCGTCTATGTATACTTCCATAGTCTTTCCCAACTGATCCTTGAACATCATGTTGACTAGTCTTTGGTATGTTGTGTTAGTGCACGGTTTTGCGTCTAGAGTCTTTGTAATTATCATTAATGTTTATTTGATTATTTTAATGTAATATTTAATGTTTATTTATCTAATTCGTTATGTTTAGTCTAGTTCGCTAGGAATGTTAGCGAACTAAGACTAGTTCGTTAAGGTTAAGTCTAGTTCGCTAGGGATGTTAGCGAACTAGGACTTTATAATGTATTCCCTCCTGATTCGTTAGGGGATGTTAACGAATCAGGGGGTGGTTCGTTAAGTTAATTTACTTGACGAAGGGGATGCTGGTTCGCTAGGGGATGTTAGCGAACCAGATCGTCTTCTATAAATAGTGAACCACTGTTCACTTGTAAAATGTTGAAGTTTTGAGAGAATTAATATTTATTTAGAAAGTTTTAAAGTATTCTCTCTCTCTCTCAACCTTCACATTAATCTTATTGATAATATATACTATATATTACATAACAATCGACCTAAGGTATTAAAGAGTTAGATCCGTATAATTAATTTTAACATATTGATCTAGATCAGATCTAAGGTATTGATTAGAACGAGTGATAACACAAGGGATCAAACAAGTGGTATCAGAGCTTTCGTGGCTCAATTCGCTTGGTTTGATTGTTATTGTTATAGTTTTGTGTTTATTTTCTGTTTGGTTTGATTTTGAATCAATTTGAGTTGTTTTGGATTGAATCTGGATGGATTAGAGTGAATTTGGTTTAGTTAAGGTATTATTGATGTTCAATTGAGTGGAATTGGATTGTGAATTGGATCTGTGATGTGTATTGGGTTTTCGGTTTAAGTCCGTAAACAGGGGATTGATTTTGGTTGAAATTGGTTCGTGTATGGTGATAATCGGTTACGAGATGAGTCAAGTTGAAATCGCGTTGTGATTACGAAGAGTTTGGTATATTATTTGTTAAGATTGGTTAAGAATTGAGTGAGTATTACAGATCTGGAATTGATAAGTTTCTGGGTTTGATCTTCATATTTCTGGAAAATTGTTCTTGAATGTTTGAAGATTTGAAGATGAATGCAATTCGCTATAAAGTTTCAGGCGATTCGCTATGTCTTTAATTTGATTCGCTATCAATTCTTGCCATTCGCTAATCAGTTCGCTAACTAATTCGTGTGGGTTAATTAATTCGTGTTATCTAGTTCGTTAACTAGATAACTGATTTGTTTGACACGAGTTTGTCTTGGAATTTGTGCTCTAACAACTTTTTGCCACGTGGCAGAAAGGAATCAAGTTTGTTACAAACGGTTGTAACAACCTGATTCGTTATAGTTTAATTCGCTATAGTGTTGATTCGTTATCAACTGTAGCTGATTCGTTATCTTAATTCGCTAAGCACTTCTTAGCAATTCGTTAAGTTGACTTGGTCAATTCGTGTGATCAATTCGTTAAGTTGACTTGGTCAATTCGTGTGATCAATTCGTTAAGTTGACTTGGTCAATTCGTGTGATCAATTCATTAAGTTGACTTGGTCAATTCGTGTGATCAATTCGTTAAGTTGACTTGGTCAATTCGTGTGATCAATTCGTTAAGTTGACTTGGTCAATTCGTGTGATCAATTCATTAAGTTGACTTGGTCAATTCGTTTGGTCAATTCGTTAAGTTGACTTGTGATTCGTTAAACCTTCCTCACATTCGTTATCTGTTTCGCCATTTGGGTGATTCGTTAACTTTATTTGTGATTCGTTAAGTTGACTCGCTAGGTTGACTTTTGATTCGCTAACACAATCACCTGATTCGTTAAGACTCAATTCGCTACACTGTTCACAGTTCGCTATTACTGTTCACTGATTCGTTAAGATATTTTATTATTTGATTAGTTTTCAAAGATGGCTGGTATGTATGCATTGGCGTCTCAAAATATGTTGATGCAACAAATGTTGCAACTTGATACCGAGATAGGTTCACATTCTAAATGTCCAAGATTGATGAAGTTCAGTGACTTTACCAAATGGGAACCTTGGTTTCGTTCACATTTGGGATCTGTTCATCCTGACTGTTCATATTGTCTTGATGAGGTTTATGTTGCACCAATGATTAGTGATGATACTATTGGATATACTCCTAAAGCTGTTTCTCAATACTCACAAGAAGAGAAGAAAGCTTTAGAAATTGAGATAAAAGCATATTCTACATTGACTATGGCTTTACCAGAGAATATTTTTCATCAAGTTGGAAGTATCAAGAGATGTGCATCTTTGTTTCAACATCTACGTATGAGAAGCATAGGAAACACATCTGAGAGTAAAAAGGTGATGCTCAAGTTTCAATTTTGAACCTTTAATCTATTGAAAGGAGAAACAGTTGAAGAGATGACTACAAGATTTAGTCACTTAATTGCTGAAATGGATAAAATGAAAATGGAAATTTCTGAAAGAGATAAAATTGACACTATCAAGAGTGTGCTTCCTAGTTCATATTCAACATTTCTCATGGTTTTGAAAGAGAATGATTATTTTCTGAATGAAGATTTGACAGCACTTGAATTTCTACAAAAGATCGAAGCTAGAGAATATGATCTTAAGTGTCAAAAATCTTCCAAAGAAAATCAAGATCCAGCTTTCTATGGTGGAAGTATGCCTCTCAGTTCAACAATCTCACCTATCACTGCTTTTCTTACTCATGCCGCAAGTGAAAAAGAATCTGCTATATTTAATGATCCAAAAGTTTATTTCTACTCTGCTGGTAATTCAGGTGGTTCTGGAAGTTCTACTAGTACTAATTCATTTGCTACACCACCTAGTGTGAATATGAAGGAAGCTGAGCAAAACTTTGCTTTTCTGACGTCATTTATGTCCTCATATGAAAACTTGGTGAGTAGTAAAATTGCCACAAGTGAGTTAACTGATGAGGATTATGATCAGATAGATCCGGATGATCTAGAGATCATGGATTTGAAATGGAATATGGCCATGATCGTTCGTAAAGTTAAAAGATTCATGCAGAGAACTGGAAAAGATCTTCCAGCGTTAAACAAGAAGTTGGGTTTTGACAAATTAAAGGTGAAGTGTTATAATTGTCAAGAATTCGAGCATTTCGAAAAGGAATGTGACAAACCAAGAAAAGAATACACTGGACCTCGTGGTCAAAGTCAAAATGCTTCTTCACCACGGGGAAGTGATGCTGAAAAGAAACCATCTTCTTCAACAACACAAGCAATGTTAGCAGACGGGACTGATTGGTCACAACGGCTACTATGCAATGATGTTCAAGCAAATTTAGCTATGTTTGGGTTACATGAAGATTGTCAAGACGCTACTGCTAGCGTGATGTCTTCAGATAATGATTCAGGATCTGATTCTGACGATTATTGCGACAAGTCTTCTGAATCAATGTTTGCTTGCATGGCTAAGATCAATGAGGTTAGTAATTCTATTTCTTCTACTTCATTTGTTAAAGCGTCATGTGTTGACTGTGAATCTAACAACTCTAAGTTAGAAGCTTTGAAAAATCAGAATGATAATCTTATAAGAGAAATTGCTTCTCTTAAGGACACTTATCGACAATCTTTTGAGTCTCAAATGAAATCTCGAGAAAAGATTGAAGCATTGTCGACAAGTAATCATGATCTCAAAGCCGAGTTATCTGTGAAAATGACCATTAATGACCAAAAGTTTCAGGAAATCTTGAAACATCGTTCTAAGATAACTGAGCTTGAGAATGAGGTTCTTGAGTTGAAGAACAAGTTGGGTAAATTTTGAAATTCTTCATTTTTATTGAATGAAATTATTGAAGTTTCTGGAAAACAAAAGGATTCTAAGAAAGGTATTGGTTTTGTTGAAATTCCACCACCTTTTCATAATGATTATAAAATTAATCCTTTTGCAAGAAAAGAAGAGGATTTGATTCAAAAGGAATCTGTGATTTCTGAAAAACCTAAAGTAGTTAAACCTAAAATTGTTAAACCCCAAGTTGCTCCTCAAAAATCTCATGTCCAAAGCAAAAAGGTGTTTGTTGAACACAATGACGAGGTCATTATCGAGGATGTGTTTGAACCAGAGATTATACACAAGAATAAGAACATTCCCAGTTCTAATCATATTTTGTGCGAACCTCACGAATTTGAGGAAGCAGTGTATGGTTCACACAAACCTCAAGTGACAAAGGAAAATTCAAAGAAAGTGAACTCTATGAAGGCAAAGAAGTCAGTTAAACCGAAAATTTCTGATGAGGATCTAATGCGTTTCATTAATCCTTCTAATTCTAAGCCATCTGCTGCTAGAGTTTTTAAGTTAAAAGGAATGGACACAATGTTCACTGAAAAAGACATTCCAATAAGTATTATCAAACCTGAACTTATTGAGAGTGTTTTTGTCAATGAAACTTCAAAAATTCAAGAACTTGAACGTGTGTATGCTCAAACAAAAACATCAGTTCAGTCTGATCCATTGACTAAGGCAAAACAATTTTTAAAACAAGCTAAGAAGATTAACTTTGTTAAGTCAACTGGAACAGATACACTAAAAAGTTTTTCAAACAGTTCTAATTTAGATTTTTATCTAAAGAAGAAATCTCAATTATCTGATGAGTTTGCTAAGAGCATGACTAAAAATGTGAGTCATCATCAATCATCTGCATCATTTATTCCAATTTCTTCTAAACATCATCATGTAGACATGCGGACGTGTTTTTTATGCGGTCAACAAGGTCATGTTGTGAGAAATTGCAGTCAACAGAACTATCAGAATCTTCATCCTTTTATCAAGGACAAATCTAAGCCAATTCCAGTGGTTAAGGAGATTCTGAAACGACCAGTGTCGTATGCTGATGATACTCATATTTTGTTCTCTGATGTGAATCCTCGGAAGGTGTTTCAGATCAATGAGACACACGGTCAAGTGCAACCAAAATTCATTCCAACTGAACCCATATGTCAAAACAAGAATTCAAACATTGTTCAGGCAGCTTATTTAAGACGAAAGTCTAAGAAGCCAGTAACTTATTCACAAGTGGCTGAACAACAATTGAAAACTGTTAAAGTTAATTATCAAAGAGAAAACCAAAAGGTGCCCAAGACTGAGGCCTGGGCTGCCTTTTTGAACTAATCACCTTTGTTTATGTGTAGGGTTCATCCAAGACCATTTCTGGTGAAAACTGGATCATGGATAGCGGATGTTCTTGACATATCACCGGAAATATCGACCTATTGACCAATGTAAGAAATATTCAAGGAGGTTATGTAGCATTTGCTGGGAATTCTGGGGGCATGATCACAAAAGAGGGTGACGTTTCAAATGGTCATATTACATTTGAAAAAGTAAATTATTGTGACAAGGTTGATCATAACTTATTGAGTGTATCGCAGATTTGTGATAAAAAGTACACTACAATATTTACTGACAAAGAGTGTCTTATTTTGAAACCGGGTTTTATTATTCCCGAGGACATGGTTGTCATGCGATCACCACGATCAAATGATATTTATGTCTTAAACATGAGTTCTAAGATATCAACATCGATCGAAACATGTTTTGTCTCGAAAGCAACCGAGAAAGACTCGATTCTATGGCATCGAAGAATGGGTCACATTCATGTTAGAAAGATGAATTATTTAATGGCAAATAATTTAGTTGAGGGTGTCTCGTTAAAGAACTTTAAGTTATCTGATCATTGTGTTGCATGCAAGAAGGGCAAATAGAAGAAGAAGACACATCCTTCTAAGTTATTGAATTCCATTAATACTCCTCTTGAACGACTTCATATGGATTTGTTTGGTCCAGTGAATCGTACGAGTATTTCTGGAGACTGGTATTGTCTTGTAGTGACAGATGATTATTCAAGATATTCATGGGTGTTATTTATGAGTTCAAAAGATCAAACACCTGTTTTGGTACAAAACCTTATTACTAAGATCGAATCACTGTACAAACAAAAGGTGAGGAGAATCCGAAGTGATAATGGTACTGAATTTAAAAACACTATTTTGGATTTCTTTTGTATTCAAAAGGGAATTCACCGAGAATATAGTGCACCTTATGTACCACAACAAAACGGTGTTGCTGAAAGGAAAAATAGAACTCTGATTGAAGCTGCACGTACAATGCTTGCTGATTCAAAGCTTCCTATTCAATTTTGGAATGAAGCTGTGAACACAGCTTGTTATACACTTAATCGGGTTCTAACAGTAAAACGACTCAAGAAGACAAGCTATGAAATATTAAATAACAGAAAACCTAATTTAAAGTACTTGGAACCATTTGGGTGTCTGTGTACAATGTTGAAGAAGGATTCGGGTAAATTTGATGAAAAGGCTATCGAAGGATATTTCTTGGGATATGCGTCTCCAAAGAAAAGAGTATTTAATTTTACATATGGTTGTGTTGAAGAATGGTACCATGTGGACTGTCAAAAGTACACAACTCCTTCTCAAGGGAAAGGTCCAGACTGGATGTTTGACTATGATAGTTTATTTAATTCTTTTACTCCTTCGACTGATCACATCGATGAAGATCTGGTTAGAGCATACTTTGAAGAACAGTTGAACATTCCAAGCTCTTCAATTTCAAATGCAGTTGACGTTCAACCAGATGCTCCAACTGAAGACTCACATGTTGTTCCTCCAGTTGTTATTGACAGTGCTTCTACTTCTTCCGATGATGATCAAGCTGAGATTCAAGTTATTGATCTTGATAGTGATAATGCTTCATCTCCCGAGTTGGGTGAACATTACACTAATTTATTTGATAATGTTGTTGTTCCTGAAAATCCTACTCTTCGGATTCATGGATATCATCCACAGGACAATATCATTGGCGAACTTGATGTGGGCGTTCGTACACGTCATCAAGTTGCTTCGTCAAGCGACAATAACGTATTGTATGCTTACACTAATTTACACTCTTCGGGAATTGTGAATATTGCTAAATTCAATTGCTTTCTATCTCAAGTTGAGCCAACGACAGCTCGTAAAGCACTTGAAGATCCTTCTTGGGTAGAAGCTATGCAAGAGGAATTACAGCAGTTTGCACGATTGGGTGTTTGGGATTTAATAGACAAACCTGCTAGAGTCAAGAAAGCTATTCCGACTAAGTGGGTATTTAAATGTAAAAAGGACGATCGAGGGGTGATTGTCAGAAACAAAGCACGTCTAGTGGTGCAAGGTTTTCATCAGCAAGAGGGTATTGATTATACTGAGGTTTATGCTCCAGTTGCAAGATTAGAGTCGATTCGAATCTTCCTGGCTTATGCTGCTTACAAGAATATCAAGGTCTATCAAATGGATGTTAAAAGTGCTTTTCTCAATGGTGAACTACATGAGGAAGTGTTTGTTCAACAACCACCTGGTTTTGAAGATCCTGATTATCCAGACCGTGTTTATCATTTAAACAAGGCCCTGTATGGTCTACATCAAGCCCCGAGAGCTTGGTATGGCACGCTCGCCGACCATCTGACTGATAATGGCTTCAAACGAGGAACTGTTGACTGCACTTTATTTTATAAAACTGTTGGTGATGATCTTCTTCTAGTCCAGATTTATGTTGATGATATTATATTTGGGTCTACAAACGACACTTTATGTAAGGAGTTCGAGAAGTCCATGCAAACAAAGTTCGAAATGAGCTCGAAGGGAGAGATGAATTTCTTTTTAGGGCTTCAGGTTCATCGATCTGATAAGGGAATCTTCATTCATCAGACTAAATATGTGAACGACGTCTTGAGCCGATTCAAGATAACTGCCGGAAAAATCCCTTCAACTCCTCTTCCAGTGGGTCACAATTTATCACCGGATGAATTGGAGGATACTGTTGATCCGACCCTTTATCGTGCTATGATTGGTTCTCTAATGTATTTAACTGCTTCTCGACCCGACATAATGTTTGCTGTTTGTGTGTGTGCTAGGTACCAAGCAAGTCCCCGAGTGACTCACCTGGCAGCGGTCAAGCGTATTTTGCAATATCTACGGGGAAATCCCGACATCGGGTTATGGTACCCCAAAGATAATACTTTCGATTTTACCGCCTACTCAGACTCAGATTATGGAGGATGCAAGATCAACTTCAAATCAACGACTGCAGGATGTCAATTCTTAGGAAACCGGCTTGTTTCCTGCCAGTGTAAGAAGCAGACAACGGTCTCTACTTCAACCGCCGAAGCTGAATATGTTGCAGCCTCGAGTTGCTGTTCCCAGGTTCTGTGAATACAACAACATCTTCGCGACTACGGTTTGAAGTTTCTTACTACTCCCATCTTGATTGATAATTCTGCTGCTATAAGTATCACCAAGAATCCCGTACAACATTCTAAAACAAAACATATCGAGATTCGATATCATTTTATACGGGATTGCTATGAAAAGAAATTAATTGATATTGAGAAAGTGCACACAGACTTTCAAAAAGCCGATCTATTTACCAAAGCGTTTGATAAAACACGTTTTACTTTTTTGCTTGGTTTAAATGGATTGAAGACCCCTGCTGAGATCCTAAAATTAGGATAATTATCTTTTAATTCCTTTATAGTTTTAGTCTTATTTTTTTATGTTTTAGGTTTTAGGGGGAGAAATCTAGAAAATACAAAAAGAATGTGTTTTCGTTAGTATAGATAAAATCCAAAATCATTAAAAATTTTTCAAAATTCAAAAAATATTGTGATCTCTGTTCTTAAATTGTCTTTTCCTTAAAAATCAAAAACATTTTAAAAAAAAATTTTGAAAATCTAAAAAGAATGTGATTTATGTTTTGTACAGAAAAATTCGAAAATCCAAAAATATTGTGAAGTTTATTTCGTTTGTAAGAAATTTGAAAAAGACAAAAATATTGTGTTTTTAAAGTTTGTACAGAGAAAAACCAAAAAGATTTTTAGATTATTTTCTCGCTGAAAATTATGTCGGTTATTTAAGTTTGTGAAGCATGATTGCATGTCTTGGTCCTATGATTCACTTGTGAATTGAAGGTTAGCCATTAATTTATTCTCTTAAGTAAACTGGGGCGATTAAATTTATCTTTATTTTGTTTTTTATGCTCCTCAAAATTTTGAGTTTTTGAAGCAAAAAGGGAACATGATAGTACATTGATTATCTTGACCCCAAGTTCAGCAAAAAGTAAGCTTAAAAGACTGCGTGCTTAATTGTATTGGTGCATTGGTAGGTCTTAAAACAAACCAGTAGAGTAAAGTATGTGATATAAACATAAAGAAAGGCCAAATTAAAAGGGGGTGTTAGTCTCTAGCAAAAGTCTTGGTGAGGATGGCAGAAATGTAATAACCAGTCATACTCAAGCCTTATATTTGTTGATCACCCAAAAATCAAATAAAGCAAATAACAAGCGTTAAGATTCTGGACACTGTGAGTCTTTATGAGGCTTAACCATCTGGGTATTCATATGAATGAATATTTCACTCGCTTTATAGAGCAAACCCAAAGTCATTAAACTTGATCACCGCTGTACCTCGTACAATTTAAATTATTGACTTATCAAAATTCGCTGTTAGTCATACAATTGTTCCTCCCTTGCGTGCGTCTTAATACCATTAAGAAACGGACCCCAGGGGATACAATGTATGTAAGCCGATAGATGGACTCGTGCATACTCACTCACGGTAAAGGAAACTTGATGCATTGCTCAAAATCTTTACAATTGGTATCAAAAATTTTGATCAACAATATAATGGTTTAAGTCAAGTTGGGGTGATTTGGCAAAAATCAAATTAAGCTTGAACTGAAATTAGAGGCTGATAATTTCTGATATTCTGTGCTTTAAATTGAACTATTTAATCATATCACAAAAATACTTGAATGTGTGTTATTAGATTTATGTGGACAACAATACCAATGACCGACTTATCGCCAGTCATAATATCGCTGAAATATAAAACTGTGATGGAAGGGCAATTTGGTCAATATGATTCTCTGCTCAAACTCGACAAAATTACAAAAATATGTATTGCTTTTGATAAAATCTTTGAAAAATACAAAAGATTGTCTATTTTTTAATAGTTCGGATATTTTTCTGTAAATACATTCTTTAATTCTTTAATTTTTTACAAAATATCAAAAATATTTTCGTCTTCTTTATTCAAAACATTTAATTAAATTTTAAGTTAAGTTTCGGAAATCTGAAACAATTTTAACGTATTAGGTTGTCGGGATATAAGGGTTTCTCGATAATTTAACTTATTGATTTAATTTAATTCTTTAATTTATTTCTTTAATTTATTCATTTATTTATTTAATTTAAAAATTAAATAAAAGGTTTTAATTCGCTAAAATTCAATTCGTTATGTATGGTTAACGAACTAGATGATTCTTTAGTGAACTAACTTCTGGTTCGCTAACCTAATTCGCTTCCGCACTCTGTAACGAATCATCCCTTCGTTATACATATTTAACGAATCATGACATGAATCGGGTCTTGATTCGCTATCTTTAATTTAACGAATCACATTGTGATTCGCTAACATAAGGTAACGAATTGAGTTAGCGAATGGGCTTATTCACTAACTTTAAGTTAAACGAATCGTCTGATTCGTGCAAGTTGTGCCTAGGGTTTCGTGTATCACTATATAAGACAAGATAACGAATAGGATTACACTGTTCGTCTTCTTTCTTCATTTTTAAGAAACTGTTCAAATTCTCTCTGATATTTTCGATCTTTACGTTTGAACATTTCAAAGATCAATTTGAGTGACTAAGGTATAACTGATCTAGGCGATATCAATTTCGTCAACAATGGTCATGTATTGATAGTTAAATTATGATATTTCAGAGGTTTAAGGGTTTTGAATTTTTGAAACTCGTTTGTGTATAATTTATGTTATTAATTGTCTGATTTTGATATTATTTTGATCGGAATAACTTTCCGATACCCTTGGTGGACTCTAATCATCTTTTGAATATTGTTTGCTGGGTTAATTATTGTTGTGTGTTCTTGCTGGTTACTGTTGGTTCGTTGATCCTTAGTACATATAGGTAATGAGTTTCAATCTCATTCACCTACATTCACCAATGTATTTCCGAGCTCAACGAGTTGATTAGCGTATTGGTTCAACGATGGTTATGGCCTAATTGAATCTGGGTTTAAGATGATTGACTGTTGTTGTTCATGTTAATTTTGACCTTGACTTTATGAAGTCAAAGAAAAAGTCTTAATTTTGACCATTCGTTAATCTTAGCGAATTGGAACTGTTTCGTGTCCAATTCGTTAAGATTTCTCACGAACTAGCTTAGCGAATAAGATGTCACACGAATCAGAGTTTGATTCGCTTAAAATATAACGAACTAGAGTTTAGTTCGTTAACTTAATTAGTGATTCGCTAGGTCCAGCTCGTTAAGTTATTTACTTGATAGCGAATCGCCTGATTCGTTATCTTTGTATAACGAATCAGTGTGATTATTAACGAATGACATTTAAAAAAAAAATTCTCTTTATTTAACTAAATTGAATATTCAATTAATTTAATTAAAGGATTTAAATCGTCTAATACGCGTAACTAGATTAAATACATATATTTTTATTTTGCGTGTTATCTATTCTTATATACGGTTTTTAATTTATATAGTAACAATGGCTGATCAAGAATAACAAATTCAACCGCCGCAAGAACAACCGTCACAGGAACAACCACAAGGACAACCACCACAACAAGCTCAACAAGTCGAAATGATTCTATTACCGTTCGATAAGAAGCACAACATATGTGCTTATGTCGATCATGATGTGGCTGATTTAAGGACGTTCGGAGCTATGTTGAATTTCTTACGCCGTTCGAAGATACATTATGCAATCACTGCTAAACCTAAGGTGTATCTTAGTATAATCAGGCAGTTCTGGAACACGGCAATTTATGTTGAGGAAAGTAATTGGGTTCAAGCTACAATTAATCAGCTTCAGATCACGATTGATGTTGAGGTCATTCGTCGGGTACTTCAGTTTGACGACAGTGACGATTACCCGAGTGAATTTGACAGGACGCTGGTTAGGGGGTTATTCACAAGATTAAATTATGGGGGTGATATTCGTCGATCCATGTTGAACAAGAATGGGTTGTGTCCACCTTACAAGTATTTGCTGCATGTCTTGCTTCATTGCTTGAGTGGACGTCGCGGTGGTTTCGATGAATGTAGACTGAGCTTACAATCGGCATTTGTTGCTTTAATCCTGAACAAGCCATTTAACTATTCAGAACTCATCTTTGATCATTTGAAAGAGCAAGTTCAGCAAACTCTACTGTCAAAGAAGTTCTTGATGTATCCACGCTTTCTACAATTAATTATTCAAGATTTGATACCGGATTTGGTGATTGATCGATCGTTGGTGAACGATGTTCTTGATATGGAACATATGAAAGCTGAAACGGTGCATCGGATGTTGATTTATCGAAAGGATAAGCCACAGAACAAAAGGATGATTGGTCATATAATCAATCCAGATTATGTATGTCCTCCTAATGAGCGCTGGATCCATGATGACTCGGATTCCGAGCGTGAAGGGGGAGAAGGTGGGAACAATGATGGTGGGGATGATGATGGTAACGATGGTGATGGTGATGATGGAGCTGGTGAGCGAGCTCTGAAAGAACAACAAGATGCAGTTGATGTTGCTCTAGCTGCCACCATGAAAGCTCAGCAAGAAAGAAAACGAAAAGGTAAGACTGTAGCTACTGATGAGCCACCAAAGAAGCCCCGTGTGTCCTCTGGGGCTGGTGTAATTATTGGTGCACCACCACCTCGTCAATAAACTACTCAAAACTCGGCGGTGCGGCTAACTACTAGCACTCCGATGCTCACCTTGACAACGACGATGGTGTCACATGAGAGGCTCGGCTTGATTCCTCAAACGGCGTTGACCGAGATGCCGAGGCCTCCTGCTGTGCTGTCAACTGTTTCTTCCACCACTACAATGGGACCTCCTCCTCTGCCAACAACTACTTTTCCTCTGCCTCTGCCTAGTGATGTCTCTTTCATGAGAATCACTCGGCCTCAGGGACCTATTCAACCAGTTCATCCATCTGTATACAATTTGTCACCTGGACGTCAAACGGAAATGCTGCTTAATCTGTTACACTTATATGAAAATCAAATGGCTGCTGACCGACTCAATCAAGAACGACTCATGGAGAATCAACGAAAAATGATGAGTTACATTTCGTTCTGTCAGAAGGAGACCAAGTCGTTGCGTGCGATTGTTGAGTCTCAGGGGGTGAAATTAAAAGAACAAGATGAGTTAATTTTACAATTAACTTGTAAAGAAGATGCCCTCAAGAAACGCAAAAATGATGATGATGATCCTGACGAGTCTGATGCAGGAGGTGAGCCTAAACAATCGCATGGTTCATCCTCTGGTGCTGGTGTGAGTGGCGCTGATGATTCAAACAAGCAGATAATTTCATTTCAAGATCCAACAGCTGCCAAGCCGATAGAAATGATTGAGGCTAACACGGTGATATTTATTGACGAATTGGGGATAGTTAGAAGTATGGGGAAAAAAGATGAGATACAGATCGGTGAGTTTGTGGTTAGATCTTTGACAAGGGAGCAGATCTCGATTCTACTTGGGCTAAATGAAGATCAGCTGACTGCATTAGAGACTGAGCCCGATGTCGAAGTGATCAATGAAAACGAAATGGAAGATGATCCATTATTTATGAATACAGATTTTATTTATGAGAACGAGGAGATTGAGATGGAGGACGTTACAGCTGATGAGTATCCGGACTTGTATCAACACGCAAATGTTGATCAAGGTGCTCCGGTATTTCATGAAGACGTAATTAAAGAAACTGAGGATGATTTGGAGAAGATTGTGCAGCGAACGGTTCCTTCACTCAAAGAAGTGACTGATGATGACATTGAAAGATGGTTCAAACGCCAGAAAGTGGGTAAGATCATCAGTGCTTTTCGATATGTAGATAAAGAAAGAAAGGATACAGCTGCTGCTTGGATTGAGGCAAATCAAATGACTACCTTCAAGACTGTTTCTAAGGTACATGGTGATATTGTCTCCTGGCTCTATGATTCAGACCTTAAGGTATGTATTGTTAAATGGGAAAAAGGTGTGCAATATTACGAGAGGATAATGGATGTTCTAACACTACCGCGTTGGGATGTACGCACCCTCGTGAGACGTCCATTTATCAATCGTGGGGGCAACCGAACTGCTGAGTGGTTTCATCAACACTTACTGTTCGAGGTCAATCATGGCTTCAAGTTCTTCAAGCCCCAGGTCCCAAGTCGTAAACGTACTGATGAGATTGATCCAAGGACCGGCTGGAAGAAACTTGTTTTGAAAGTGAAGCCACCAAAGACAATGAAAAGAGTTCCTGTGAAGACAATGCCACAAGATATTTATCTGTCTTTCAACCGTTGGTACTATGACAATCGTACTAGCGAGGCCGTTATTGTTCGTGGTCGAGGACTACAGACTGAGCTCATCAAGATAATCGATCCAATGTGGTTGGTTAATTTATCAGAGACAGACAATGACGTGCTACACAGGAAGCAGATTTTGTTTGAACGCCAAGAAGATTACGACCTGGCTATGCAATTCCAACGTGCCGTTCGTGTATGCCATGAACATGGGATTCATAGTTGCAGAGATTGGCAGACAAAGCGTTTCAAATAAGTTAAAGACAAAGAGCTCAAGACGAGGGGGTGTCTGTTAGTGCACGGTTTTGCGTCTAGAGTCTTTGTAATTATCATTAATGTTTATTTGATTATTTTAATGTAATATTTAATGTTTATTTATCAAATTCGTTATGTTTAGTCTAGTTCGCTAGGAATGTTAGCGAACTAAGACTAGTTCGTTAAGGTTAAGTCTAGTTCGCTAGGGATGTTAGCGAACTAGGACTTTATAATGTATTCCCTCCTGATTCGTTTTGGGATGTTAACGAATCAGGGGGTGGTTCGTTAAGTTAATTTACTTGACGAAGGGGATGCTGGTTCGCTAGGGGATGTTAGCAAACCAGATCGTCTTCTATAAATAGTGAACCACTGTTCACTTGTAAAATGTTGAAGTTTTGAGAGAATTAATATTTATTTAGAAAGTTTTAAAGTATTCTCTCTCTTTCTCAAGCTTCACATTAATCTTATTGATAATATATACTATATATTACATAACAATCGAGCTAAGGTATTAAAGAGTTAGATCCGTATAATTAATTTTAATATATTGATCTAGATCAGATCTAAGATATTGATTAGAATGAGTGATAACACAAGGGATCAAACATGTTGCCCCTGCATTTCTTAGTCCAAACGGCATAGCAGTATAACAGTATATGCTGGTAGGAGTCATGAACGCTGTATCCTCCTGATCAGATGGTTCCATCTGAATTTGTTGGAATCCAGAGGAAGCATCCATAAAGGTAAGCATTTCATGTCCTGCCGTTGCATCCACCATGGAATCTGTATGTGGTAATGGGAAAGGATCCTTGGGGCATGCCTTGTTTAAGTCAGTAAAATCGACACACACCCTCCACTTTCCATTCTTTTTAGAAACAACAACCACATTAGTTAACCATCAAGGATACTTAACCTCTCTGATCATACCGGCCTTAAGAAGTTTTTCAATTTCTTCTTGTATGATCGCGTTCCTCTCAGGAGCAAATTTCCTTCGCTTCTGATGGACGGGTTTAATAGATAAATCAAGGCCTAAGTTATGAGTAATTACCTCCTTTGAAATACCTGTCATTTATGAGTGCTTGAAGGCAAAGGTAGATTTTCTTCGCCCTAAGAAGGATATGAGATCCTTCTCGATCTTGCTAGGGATACTGGATCCTAGGAACACTTTTATCTATGGATCCTCGGGGTCCAAAGATACTTCTTTAAGGTCTTTCTCCAGAGCTTCCAGCACGTCCGTAGGATGTTGCTGTAATTGTTATGCTATAGTTTGCTTGGTCGTTGGCTTCATCGATGAAGAATAATAGTTCTTGGCCTCTGCCTGATCACCAACTATCTTCACAACTCCCCACGGAGTAGGTAATTTGATGCATTAGTGGTAAGTTGAGGCCACCGCCTTCATTCCATGCAGCCAGGGCCTGCCTAAAATAACATTGCAACAAGTAAGGTTATTAATAACACAAAATTTTTGATATGAATTTAATCCTTCAATATAGATTGGGAGGTTGATGTCCCCCAATGTCTTCTTGGTTTCACCACTGAAACCGACTAGCACCGATGTTCTAGGAATGATCTCTGAATCCGGAATGTTCGTCTTCTTGAGGAAAACATGTTGGATAATGTTGACCGAGCTCCCACCGTCAACTAGGTTCTTGCGTACATAATGGTTAGAGATAAATAAAGTAATAATCAAACCGTCGTGATGAGGATCCTGGATGTTTAGCTTGTCTTCCTCATCGAAGAAGATTCTTTTGTCTGTTGTTAAGGTGGTTGATACTATTGGTCGGTCTCCGTTATCCATCTTGACTTCTTTGGAAAGTCTCCTTGCTGCTGAGAAAGAAGTTCCGCAAATGTCTGAACCTCCATAGATGAAATTCACCACTCGCACATCCATCTCATCTTGGTGAGGATCCTAGATTCTCGAGTTGAAGAAGATCCTTTGATCAGTCACTCGAGTAGTGGGGATGAGCGGTCTTCTTTCATCGTCCAACTCGAATTCTTTTGCGGAACAAGAAGTTTGAATCATGTCGTACTCTCTGGAGACGAAGTTGATCACATGAGCGTCTGGTGGTGGTGGTGTTGCTTTTTGTGGAAGATCTTCAGGATCCTGGATCTTGGATTTCTTCCTTCCCAAGAGTTCTTTAAAGTGACCCTTGCTCAAGAGGTATCCAATTTCCCTTCTTAAGCCAATGCACTCGTCTGTCATGTGGCCAAATCTTCGTGAAAAGCACACCACTTAGACTTGTCCTTGAACGTGGTTGTCTTCTCGTTCTTTCGGGGCCACCTTGCTTTTTTCCCTAGGTCCTTCATGGCACAGATCAAGCCATGAGTGTCCAAAGAGAAACAATAGTCAGAGATGCAAGGATAGTCTTCATCGTCATCTCCTTCTTCGACTGCTCGTACGTTTTGATTGTTGAAAACCTGGTGTACGTCTTCGAATTGTTGTTCCTGTATGAGGATTCTTTATTCTTATCAGGGGATTCTTGTTTCGTTTGCCCCCCCCCCCCAAGACGATCCTGGATCCTTTTATCATCTTCTAATCGGATGAATCTTAACGCCATGTTCCTGACTTCATCTAAGGTCCTGCACGGAGTCATCACAAGATCGTCATAAAATGGGGAGCCCCTTTGAAGTCCCATCTTGAATGCTTCAACAGCCGTAGCCATATCAAGATTAGGTATTTCTAGGGCTTCCCTGCCAAACCTTGTAACAAAATCCCTTAAGGATTCATCATAAGGTTGGAAAACTCTATATAAATCACTAGTTAACTTCTCAAATTTCCTACTACAAGAAAACTGGCTGTTGAACAAGTTAACTAAATGTGAAAAAGATGTAACAGAATAAGGAGGAAGACTTAGCATCCATTTAAGTGCAGATCCTGTTAGTGTGGATCCGAAACCCTTGCATAGACAAGCTTCCATGAGTCTTTCAGGAATTGGATTGATCTCCATCCTTTCCCGATACTGAGCCACGTGCTCTTTCGGATCAGTGGTCCCATCATACACCTTCATGTTGGGTGTTTGAAAGCGTTTTGGGATCTCCGCATCGCATATCAGTGGAGCAAATCTGGACAACTTATGGCTCCCTTCTGGTATTTCAGGAATTGGACGGACCACTCCTGGCACGCTGGATATCATATCCTTAAGCTTCTGAAATTCCCTAGCCATAGCTTGATTGATACCTGTATCCTGCATAGAGCCAATGTTAGTGTCTGAGGATATGTGATTATAGGCGTTACCTCTTGGTTGGTTGAACGTTGGCATCCCAGAAGTGTAGTTAAGATAAAAGGCATCTGCTACAGTAGCAGGTCCACCAAAGGCAATGGTCTGCATGGGGATGATGTCCCCTTCATGGACCTCAGAAGACCTTTGATGGTGAATTCCTGAGGATCCTTGATTCTGCCATAAGGATCCTTGAGGTTGGGAGCCGAAGGATCCTTGAGGATACAACCCAGAGGATCCTGGTTGAAGGATGGATGATCCTTATTGAAGGAACGAGGATCCTTGAGTTTGCTGACCCATGGACCCTTGTTGAAGGATAGATGATCCTGGCTGAACGAATGAGGATCCTTGAGTTTGTTGACCCATGGACCCCTGTTGAAGGATAGATGATCCTGGCTGAAAGAACGAGGATCCTTGAGTTTGTTGACCCATGGACCCCTGTTGAAGGATAGATGATCCTGGCTGAAAGAACGAGGATCCTTGAGTTTGTTGAGCATGGATCCTGGAGTAGTGAAATCCAGCACCCTAGGCATCAAGGGAGTCTGATCCTTCGCTGGCCTCTTTCTTTTCTTGAGATCTTCAATTTCATGTTGGATCAAATCAGATTTGCTAGGGTTTATGTTCAGATTTGCTAGGGTTTATGCTTTAACCTGTGAAAACATTACAGAAACATCGTTGTTAGATTTGACCACCGAAGTGGCATCAGTGGTTTTTGTGCTCTATAAGACTGGAATTTGTGTCTTATTTCCAGCCGCGGTGGTCCTTGGTGCTCCCGTAATTGGAGGAGGCATCATCGGCAAAGTTCTTGATGAGAGAGAAATTGAGGTTGGCATGGTTGATGAAGCAGAGGTTGATTGAGAGGCCATTGATGGTGATATGGGTATGAAAAGTTGAAAATTGATAGGAAATAATCTGGATTATAGAACCAATTGCCCCCACGGTGGGCGCCAAATTGTTTTGGACAAAAATCTGCTAAGGATCAAGTATCCAAATCTGTTATGTGAGGTAAGGTGCTAACTCGATAATGGCAAGTGTACAAGCGTAGTATTGGTGAACACAAAGGTTTGATCACGAGGGAAAAAGCCCTTAACCAAGATAGTCTTACTTCGGTCAAAACTTATCAAGGTAATCATTGGTAAAATAACTCCGGTCAAGGATTAATAAGATAATCTTTGGTCGAAGCACTTTAGTCAATGATCAACAGGGTAACCTTTGGTCGATGAGTATATGGTTATCGTGGTCTCCGGCACAAAAAAACCTCGGACGGTGAAAACTATCACCGTCGATTATATTGATAAATAAAATGTGATTACAAGTGTTTGTGGAGTATATGATCGAGATTACAAAGAAAGCTAGTGTGTAGAGAGAGTATTTGCTTCTTCTCTAGTGTGTGTGTAAGTACATGTGTTTCCTAACTGATCACAATCTCCCTTATATATAAAAGATAATAATTCAAGGGAGTTATGAGTAATAATGACTATTAACTAATGATCCCTAAAAATCCGCCATGTCTTCAATATAATCGTAACAACCACTTTGACCACATGCTCCATCACTCAGGCTGCGAAATAGGTGGTAGACCAGGTCTTCTAGCCGTTACACTTATTAAATATCAGCCTTCATATAAGATACAACCGTTAATAGCAGCAAATACCGAGGATCCATGATCCTGACATAGCTCTGGAACTCTTCAGAAGGATAATTAATCCAGACACGTCAATATCTTCTTGACTGCAATTTAGTGGATAGACTGAGTCTTCTAACCGTTATACCTGCTAAATATAAGACCACACATGAGAACAACCGTTAGTAAATAATAAGTACTGTGGATCCTTGATCCTGACGGGATCTAGAACACACGCTAAGGATAACTGATCCAAAACATATGCCAGGATAACATATCCACAGTGTCAAATTTCTATGCACTAACAAGCATATCAACAAAGGGTAGCTGGGGCATACAACAAGAATATTAGGTGATGTGTAGTGAAACACACTTACTTTCCGTATCATGTTTTAATTGCTTTTTAGTTTAATTATTAAGTTTTATGGTTTGTTTATGCTTGATTTTACAAATATAATTGTTTACTTGTAGGTTGTGAAGTTTGGTGGAAAAAAGAGTTAAATTGAAGAGTTTAGGGGCTTAATTGTGCAACTTTCAAACTTACAAGTCAAGGCCCGACCCAAGCCCACTTCTTAAAAGCCTTTTATAATATTATATTAAGTTAATAACACTTGTTACCAGCCATTATCTAGTCCATAATCCCGAAATACAGCCAAGAACCCTAAAACCCTAACATCAGCCAACTTCTGATCGGAAGTCAGCCGGCAAAAGAAGAAAGAAAAAATGGAAAGAAGCAGGGCGGCTGAGGGCTGTTGGCGGCTGGAAATCAAAGAGGGACATCGGGGCAGCTACTAGGGACCTTAAACAAGCAAAGATCTCAGCCATAATACTTAGTAAAACATTCATAAACTTTGTTTATTTTTCAAGAACCCTAACTTTGTTGATTTGATCTTTTGTTTCGAATTGTTTTGCAATTGATTGATTGTTTGACTTGTTAGTGATATTGTTTAGATATTGAATGAGTTTTATAATGTTTATGATGATGTTTATGGTGTTTTTCTTAAGTATGCATGGCTGTCCAAAATCAATGAGTAGCTAAACTTTCTTGTTCTACCTAGGATAGATGATTGTTAAGTAGTTTTGACTTGTTTAATGGATTGTTAATGTTCAAGACTTAAATTATTGATGTAAAGTTTAACTAAACCATAAATTATATTGTGTGTGATGGCTGTGTTTTATTTGTTATTGCTTATAATCCTCTTGCATTAGTTAATTGAATTGGTTTTGATTAATTGATTGCTTGTTAAACTCTTTACTTGGTGTTTTGGGTTTATTTGCGGGAAGTACAACCGTGGGGATAAGTGGGTAATATAATCATCTAAAATCAGTTAAAATACACCTTCTTTGAGACCGAGAGGTGATAAGAAGTAATATTGTCTCGTTGCTTTTACTTGTTAGAATTAAGACCGCGCGAGAGCGGGTTTTTGTCTTGTCAAGTTTGAGTGTTTATGTGCAATCAGTTGGTTTAATTTGGGTTAAGTTAAATTGTTCCTCTATCCTTGGTTGCGTAGTATTCGTTTCCATTAGGTTAGTGTGTCGGTGAGACCCAGAGGAGAGTCGGCATTTGAACACGTTAATAATTGTTTTTCCGGTTTGTTCTTTAAAATCAATTAAAACAAGTTAGAGTTTGTTAGAGAGACTGAGAGGTAAGTTGACTTTCTTAAACAAGTTTTAGTTGTGTCATCCTTTATAACCGTTGTCTTGAATATTTTCAATCCGTTGTCTTGTTATTTCTATCAACATGATTCATTCCTAGGTAGACGTTTTTATCACTGCAGTCAAAGTTTTCAAAGTTTTGTTAAAAGTTTTCATTTAATTAAGTTAAGTAGTTTATTCAATTTTAAATATTAAAAAATCATTTAAATAATATTTTGGTGAGTCTTGGTTAGAGTTTCGTAATTATAAACGTTTTCACGTGTCTTCGAGTTCGATATCCGGACTTTCCTTATCTGTGCTATACGCGATCGGTACACTTGCCGTTTGTGTGAACTAGGATAGATTGTTTGGTTTTTAAAGCTTAGTTGCGACTTGTGTTTAATATTTATATTGTTTGGTTTTTAAAGCTTAGTTCCTTATCTCTTTCCAAACCAAGGTAATTTGTGTTCTCAATTACTGCTTATGTGAGAATTCAATTGACAAAACTTCCGCCGAGAAATTGGTTCAGTTGCAAATCAATTCCCAAAATTTTGAAGTCCTATTGCATATTTCAGAGGAATGGTCAATATTCTTTGGTGTAATTTACGCTACTCTGTGATAAAGATTCCAGAAACATTGCTCTTCTATTTGTTTAGTTACACTTAACTCTTCTTTAGAAATAAAAATTGTTTGATTTTTGGGGTCAGACCAACATGACCAAATTCATGGGAGGAATTTTTCCCTATCATTTGCCAAATATTTAATTATTACATAGTGTTAACTATCAGTTACCATAATAGGATACACTTTCAAACATGAGTGACACAAATGTTAAAATTTTGGTCATGGGGTATACATTCATACCCCTTAACTCTACGTGGGTGTCACGTCACGTCACTCACTTTATCCTTTTTACTTCATCTCACCTAAAGAAAATGTTTTAACCTCACTTAACCCCCTCAATTTAATTTAAAACAATTCTTAAATTATTATGTGTGATTGTAGAGGATTTTATAGTTCATTAACATTTTAACTCATCTTACCTTTAACGCCCCTTAACCCATGAAAGGAGTGGTTTCCCCTCGTTAACCTATGCCTAAAATGCTTTAACACTGGCATTAAAGTATACCCCAGGGCTGATCTACTTAGGAATGCGATCCATAGTTTTCATTTATTTTTTTCAAATTTGCTTGTTTTATGAGTTGTAGATCGTATAATTTTGTCATGGCTATAGATAATTATTAAATAAGTTGGCAATTCTTAGAACGTGTTATATCTTTATAGCTATTTTATATACAAATTTAGCGATCCAGTCATGAAAATTGCTATTCGCCATGAACATACAACTACAAGCATTTTGACATTTTTGACTGAAAGATAAAAATGAATTTTACATTTTTATTTTGTTTTTGTTTCTGCACTAGAAACAGATAACCCTGATCAAGCAACAAGAAAACCATCAAACAATAATATGAAAAGGCAGTTACCAATGCCAATCTTGGAGGTGAATCCACCAGAATATCAAGATGCAACATGTATAATCAAGGAAAGAATGACAATGGCACTTCGTTACTTTATAGAATTGGGTGAAAAACATGTTCTAGCTCAGGTCTGGGCTCCGGTAAAGAACAAGGGTCATAGTTTGCTCACAACATCCGGTCGCCTTTCGTTGTTGACCCAAACTGCATTGGGCTACATAACTACAGAATGGTTTCTTTAATGTGCACGTTCTCCCTTGATGGTGAAAATGATGAAGTTCTTGAGCTTCCAGGTCGGGTTTTCAAACATAAGCTTCCAAAACGGAGTCCAAATGGGCAATGCTATTCAGATAAAGAATACCATCGGCTTAATCATGCTTTGAGTCAGTGGCGGACCCAAGATTTTTTTGCTAATGGGTCCCAATTTTTTCGGTTACAAAATTTCCGGGCCTGTCTTTATTCGGGTCGGGTCGGGGTCGAGGCGATGAACATAATAAAACACGGAAATAAGGTGTCATTGGAAACAAGTAGAAAGAATCTAGATTAAAAACTAGATAGAACATAGACTTTTTAATTCATTTTTATTCATACCCAAAAAACATAAACGTAAGCTATATATGGTCTTATATACATGACCAAACATATAAAACTAACTCTAACACAAATAAATGATTAATTATAATATGCATACACAAGATAAATAATAAAAAGAAAATGCAAAACCCATGTTGTCATTATATATGTTACATGGTGATAATGGCTATATGGGAGAAACTAACGAAAAACGCAAATACCCTAACTAAATAATATTTACTAGGATATAAAAAAAACAACAAAAAAATAGAGTGTGGTGAGGCTTGAACTTACAACCTCTCAAAGGAAAAACAAGGAACTTTCCACAAGACCAGTTCAGCTTTAATAATATGGGTTCCAAGTATTAATTTTGTTGGGGTCCTTACAAAATTTAATATACCGTCTCTAAGTAATTTTTAGAAAACATTGGTGTCCCGGGACCCCGATGGATTCTATGTGGACCCCGATGGGTTCTATGTGGGTCCGTGTCACACCCCAACCTACGGCGGAAATGCCGGGGGCGTGAACTGATTATCACAGCTCTCAAGGTTACTATCATGCATTATTAAAAGTGTCGATATCTATTAAATAAATTTCCAAATAACAATTATCCATACAAAATTCAAATACACAAGTACATATATCAATCAATAACAATATATCTTATTAAGTTTTTCTTCTAGCATAAATCCTTAAGTGATCTTGTACTTCACATCATACGAATACCTGCATATGCGTTGAAAATAATATAGTTTGTCAACACGAGGTTGAGTGAGCAACACACCAGTTTAAAATATAAATAAAAATATGTATTTGCAACAAGTCATATGCGAATAACAAAATAACCAAATGAGCAAGTATAACTGAGATGTCGAGAAGCACAAAGCTATAACGACTGGCGTATGATCATACTCCGAATGCGAAAGCATACAAAGCAAGTAAGCACATAAACAAGTAAAGTATAAGTTGTTAACACGTAAGACAAAGTTGCAGTTTTAAGTATATGTATATAATGAGAAATATATTTACCCATATGTCCCCAAAACATTGAAAGCGGTAAAATAGGGGAATGCGGTACTCACCTCAAGGACAAACAAAAGCTATTAAGATAATGAGAATGTGGGAAATCACACGCGAATGTTAAGCCTATGAGAAAATGGGAGTATCAGACTAGCTAAGTATAGGATTTAATTATAACAACTAGTTAATTAATAATCAAAAGATATTATAAAAAAATATTATATTTATATAAAGATAAACCATTATTTTAATTTATGAAACCATACTTAATAAATTATTATTTGTAGTTTTTTATAAATATGTATAAAATTAGTTCGCTTCTTGGAGCGGGTGCAGAAGGTGGTCCACAGTGACTCGCAGAGCCCGAGGAACCAAGGACTTATATTTAGTAGAATAGACTTTGCGATTCAAAAGGGGATAGCGGCGCAGCTTGTTGCTCGCTTACCCATTATCCAGATGTACTTCGATTTGTGTTATATATAAAAGGATCAATATTTTCTCTTAAAAAAAATCTTTATATATATTAAAACATTTGTATTAAAACATATGTATATACATATATAATTATACATTTGAGTTAACACGTATATACATGAACTAAAACAAAAACTAAACGAGTGTTACAAAGTCGGTTTTTAATAAAATACTTTGATTTAATTGTTATTATTACTATTATACTTAATAAATGATTTAAAAAGAAAATAATCAAAAAGATCTAAAAATCCAGGGTTGGCAGGGGTCGTACACACAACCTAACCTCCGTAATTCATGTGTTTAACCAGCTAGGATATCCATTCGTTTATAATTGATCAAAAAAGTTTAAGGCTTTTGATCTACATTTGAACGCGATCCTAACCATATATGCAATTACCTGTAACGATGATCGGACGTGGGTGTATTGAAAACGACAGTGGCCGGCGGTTAGAAGATCAAGAACAGCAATTAACAGAGCACGATCACGATTAAGTATATGGTATTGATTGGCGACGTCTAGGAGATCATAAGTACAAGTTTAATTGAGTTTATGCGTTCGTTTATATAGAAATCCGATATTAGGGTTTATAACTTGGATAATAAGCTACGGCCCAAGTTCTAGAACCTTCTAAACGTAATTGAATGAGGGATTAGGGCCGGGTAGATGCGAATTAGGGTTTAGGAACACCTAATTAGGCGTTGGTTGATGGATTTGGGCTCAAGAACAATTTAGGCTTGATAAATAAATCAATTTGGGTTCGAGTTGGGTTTGGATCCAAGTATAAATGGGTTAGATGAATAAGATGGATAATAATATAACTGATTTTCATATATGATACGTTTATTTAAATAAATAACGATTAACTAATAAACGGCACTTAACTTTATTGATTAAAATAATTCAAATATTAAAACGGGTCGGGTTATAGTTCGTAAATCAAAAACGACGAAAAACCGGGTTATTACAGTCCGCCCCTGCTCTGAGTTATGATGTTCGTGGAACCTTAGCTTTGCCTGTGTTTGAACCTTCTGGGCAATCATGCGTTGGTGTGCTTGAGTTGGCATTGACTTCACAAAAAATAAATTATGCTCTTGAAATTGATAAAGTCAGCAACGCACTTGAGGTTGGTTGGTGATTGTCACACTTGCTTCTTTATATGTTTATCTTTAGGTGACAAAAATTGTTTCATGTATGTTTGGGCTTACGCGAAACATTTTTTTTTCCTTCAAATTTTAAATCTTTCTATATGTCTCAGTTGTTTTTGCCAAAAAATCTGTGCAATTAAGCTACTTCCATTCCTAGGTAAATGATAATCCAAGCTATTTATCCTAACAGCCTCTCTAAACTTTTCTAAAAAATTAAACGAGATAAGTCAAAGTAACATATCCTGTTTGAAAACTTAGATAAGACTGATCTGAATCTGAAAAATGTTTAAGCATTCAGTTTGAGAAATCTGTAATACAAGCGGTAAATTTGAGAAGCTCAAATATATTGGATTCTTCGAATACGCAAGTAAGCAGAATATAAACATAGAAAAGAATTGGATTCTTCATGACTAAAATGTGTGGATACCATTTAAACGTGCAACCCACAAAACATAACAATTCTAAAATCAACTTAGTATCATTTTCTTCGTATATAAGTAAATTTAGTTCATTATCGCAAAACTTATATCTTCATAGTTATTTTATATGCAAATTAAGCGATTCAGTCATGAAAATTGCTAAATTATTCGCCATGAAACAAACAAAAACCAACATTATGATTGAAATAAAGAAAAAAGTCATGACAATTGCAAAGAAGTAAATAAACACACACATTCATCAAATAGACTACATTCCAAAAAGACCACTAGGACCTGATATTGGTTGCGGAGTTGGTAGCACGCGTATTTTAACTACAGTTCGATATGATTTTCTCGAACTTCTGATACAATCACGCATCTCTTCATTAGATGTCAATAGTATCCAATCTCCATCTTCATCAAGGTATTTGAGCTTATAAGTCCCAACACTCAACTTCAACTTTATACCAATTTATTTCTCAATGGTTGCAAAGGTTGCTTGTGAGATAGGGAGATGGAATTTGATCATATCATCTGAAAGCTCTCCTTTTATAGTCAGGGTATTCTGGTCTATATTGATGGTTGATGGCTCCTGAATTGCTCTATTGTCTTCTTCATTTGTGTCGATTTGAATAATGGATGAATCATTGGCCTTTCTCTTCACAGGTCCTGACCACTCCAGGATGCCGAGTTTTTTGAATTTGCGTTTCAGCGTGGATAAAAAGACTATAGCACAATATCAAGAAAGAAATTATCTCAATTGTTCAATAGATGAAAGTGCAGTAAAAGAAACATTTGGTATTAAAACTGATAAATAATTTGCGATATTAATATAGGAGATTATGATCAGTTACCTTTAAGGTTTTTTGCAGTTTCATTCATGGTTTTTCCAAATTGGTTCTCAATGGCTTCTTGGGATAATACTTTTGGAGTTGTATTGTACATCACCTCGGAAGGTGCTATGGAGTCCACAACCATTGTTTCTTTCCATCTTCGTGTGCTTTCGGCATTGGTATTGATCTGTTTCCTTGAAAAATCTTGAATCTTTTAGTTTCACCAGTTTCTTTGTCTTCGTCGGCTTCACTGTCTGTAGCACTCTCAACAACAATAGCATCTAATTCTTCACCTAGTTCCGCACCAGATGCAAACTTGAATCTTGGCAAACACCTTTTTAATGTTAAGATTATGGCCTCCAAATGGTTAACATAGTTTGATTGTTTGGTCCATACGAATTCTAACGCATAACTAAAATCACCGGTGTCATTACTCCTTAAGCATATTGCAAAAGCACTATTTTGTGAAAATGCTTCTTCTAAATCTACGAGTATACCAGAACGAAGATCACATATATAGCATGATCCATGATCTTGCAGTGTCTCTAGTGAAAGTTCAGCAAGTGCACCCGGCCATATTCCACAAGGAATTACATCACATATTCTAAAGTATGGATCAAAATCATTAACATAATTATTTTGCGATACAATATAATGATAACCGGTCAATTTGATCGCTAACAATCTGTTGGTTTGAGTCCCCCCGAAAGAAGATGACGAGGGCACACAGAATTTTATCCTCATAAGCGACCCAAACTTGAGCTAGAACTAAGTTATGTGATTCACAAACGACCTTTAATGCCTCTTTGATCTGGTCCTTGGCAAGTTTAAGACCATTTATAGTCTGTTATAAGCATCAGATTTCTGACAGTAAGACAAAGAATCAAAAAAAGGCCATCGGTTTTAACGGTTAATTATAAAATACATTCTTTTTTGGAAGATTTAAGCTATTGTTGGTAGAAATATTTTTTGAAACAGAAATAATGATATTGAACATAACCTATATATTTTTACCTTGTATGGCATAAGATGTTGTACAGGAAACAAATCCAGGCCAGCTTCCTGCAAAGAGAAACTAGATTAATTCATTAATTAAATGTGTTTGGCAATGATCATATATAGATTTAAAAGTATTAAAAGGGCAATTGCTTTAAAATTATTTTTGTGGAATAATCTCCAAACACATACATTTAGTGCCCTAGTCGTTTTTGAAATAAATTTCCACAATTTGTAAGCTTTGTGGTCGAACGTAAACTCGAGAACACCGATACATAAGCTCTGAGAAGGGAAACAAATAGGAAGCATAATAGAAAAGTTAAATCTCCTGCCAGCCTGAATCCATTGGAGCTGAGTGAAATATGGCAAACGATTGAGAAATGCGGTGGCAGGTCCACCGCTTATGATCATGTGATCCCCTTCTTCAATGTCAGCTGGCTTATTGTTATAATAATTCATGATGTCGATATTGTATTTATGATCCTCAGTATATAGCCTATACTTGGCCATCTTGTTGGAAAGATAACGCCAGACAGCAAACGGTTGGCCTGAAGTTGAAAGTAGTTGTCTGCCGTCGATTGTTACAGGTGCCCAGAACTGACCGAATAACGGTGCCGTGTAGTAGTTAGTTTTAATATTAAATAACACTGATTTAATCTTGTCGTGAATCTTCTCTGGAGTGCCAACATCCACTGTGTAATATAATTTACAATAGTAGTTAATTAGTTATATATATTAGAACTCAAAAGGAAAACGTAACTCACCTACAGAAGATGAATTATTATTTTCAGATCCTTCATTCTGAGTCCAAAAAATCCATGGATCAATTAAAAGAAATCCAGGTGAACTGTAATGAAGTGAGGTTGGAGAAAACCATTCGATGAATTTGAAGACATCTATTCTCCCAGAAAACATATCTCAATTTGGTTGACTTTGTTGACGACTCCCACACAAGTATTCTGTTTAATTTAGGGGGTGTTTGGGGATTTCTTATTTAGCTTCTTATAGCTTATGACTTGAAGGTTATAAGTTATGGGTAAAATTAATATATTAAGGACAACAAAAATGAGAAGGGTGAGAAGGAATCTAATTCATTGATTTTAGATTTGGATGGTAGAGATTAATTTAAAAATAAAAATTGATGAAAATGGCATGAAGGTTATGATGACTCTCTATTTTCACATGCAAGACACATGTCAATTCCTCCAATACTTTAAAACTTCTATAACTTTTTCATACGATGTTTTTTTTAGAATTTTTTTACCATAATAACGAGCGTTTTTTTATCTTTAATATGAATATCATATTGTTATATAAAAATAAAAATAAAGTTGATGGGTTTTTTTTGTATTGTGTTATTTGGTTGTCCATTGTGTTTTTTAATTGGGTTTTTCTATGCATTGTGTTATATATTTTGGTCATTGTGTTTTTCAATTGATACTCATATTAAAGATAAAAATTAAAACAAAGATTATGTCATTGTGTTTTTCGTTTGTCACTGTTTCTTTGTGCTCAACATTTGCTTTATGTTGATTGTGTATTACGTTCAAGCCATTGTGTAATATGTAAATTCCATTGTGTCTTACGTTTAAGGTCATTGTGTTATATGTATTTACCATTGTGTCTTACGTTTATGGTCATTGTGTTATATGTATTTACCGTTGTGTCTTACGTTTAAGGTCATTGTGTTAGATGTATTTACCGTTGTGTCTTACGTTTAAGGTCATTGTGTTAGATGTATTTACCATCGTGTCTTGCGTTTAAGGTCATTGTGTTAGATGTATTTACCGTTGTGTCTTACGTTTAAGGTCATTGTGTTAGATGTATTTACCATCGTGTCTTACGTTTAAGGTCATTGTGTTATACGTATTTATCATTGTGTCTAACGTTTAAGGTCATTGTGTTAGATGTATTTACCGTTGTGTCTTACGTTTAAGGTCATTGTGTTAGATGTATTTACCATTGTGTCTTACGTTTAAGGTCATTATGATATATGTATTTACCATTATGTCTTACGTTTAAGGTCATTGTGTTATACGTATTTACCATTGTGTCTTACGTTTAAGGTCATTGTGTTATACGTATTTACCATTGTGTCTTACGTTTAAGGTCATTGTGTTATACGTATTTACCATTGTGTCTTACGTTTAAGGTCATTGTGTTATACGTATTTACCATTGTGTCTTACGTTTAAGGTCATTGTGTTATATGTATTTATCATTGTGTCTTACGTTTCAGACCATTGTGTTGTTATATTATATGTATTCATTATTGTGTTTTACGTTTCATGTTATTGTGAAATATGCATTCATCATTGTGTTTATGTATTAGATAATTTTTTGGTATTTTTCATTATATATATTATTACACAACGGTGTTATTAGTATTTAAAAAAAACACAATGATCAGTTGAAAGACACAATGGCGAAAAAACACAATAATAAACAGAAAGACACAATGACGAAAAAGACACAATGGTAAGCAAAAAGACACAATGAGGTAAATTATTTTTTATTCTTATATAACAAAATTATACTCATATTAAAGGTAAAAAACGCATGTTGTTATGGTGAATTATTTTAAAAAAAATATATAATATGAAAAATTTATAGATATTTAAAAATGATGGGGGAATTAACATGTGACTTGCATGTGGAGAGAAAAAATGTGTAATATTACTTTTATATCATTTTTCCTTTGGTCCTACTTGACACATGTCAATTAATTATGGTTTTTCACCCTTCTCATTTTTATTCCCCTTTGTAGAATAACTTGACCCGTAAGTTATAAGGTGTTTAGGAAAGTTAGGTTTTGTGAGTGTATAAGGTATATGATACATTTTGTAGCTTATACCTTAGGCCTTAAATAAGGTATAAGAAGGTAAAATAAGGAATCCCAAACATCCCCTTAATACACGCTTCCAACTCTTTGATAAATATTGCAGAAACATCCCTCTACTATTTTTTGACTTACACTTTACTCTCTTTTACAAATTCTTTCATTTTCATATCCTTCTAGTTTTCCTAAGGCTCCACGTTATGGGCGGCAGGGGCTTCGAAGCCCCGTTTCTTACGAAATGATAACGTGACACTACGGTATCCCCCACCCCATCCCATAAAGAACAACCTAATAATCATGACATTAAATAGCCCTATATGGTGGTAAAAACCCCAAGTGTAATTCTAAAATGAATTCATTTATAAATCTCATATAAACTCACCTCTAAAAAATGATAGCTAATACTCTAAATAAACAGGCTTTGAAACATTGTCTTTTAAAATACCCCAACATTTATACAAAATATAACACTTTTATGTGAAATTTTCGTTTTATAATTACATATTACACAAACATTAAAAATTTAGTCCTAAGAGTTTGTGACGATGAACTCATATCTATAACTTATAATCTACATTATATACTTTCTAACAAATAACTCAATGTTTCGTTATGTGGCATTCACATATTCATCACTAGATCAGAAACCCATACAGTAAAATTATTATAAATTAATAATGTTGGGGCCGAGATATTTAATTAATTTAGGGAGATATAATTATGTCGATAAAGTTTATTAATTTAAATAGGTTTTATGTATGACCTTTAAATTTTCAAGTGCAATTTACATTCGCAGATTAATCGAATTTGTCAAGTTTATTGTTTTTGAATAAGTAAAAATGTTAGTTCATGATACCAAAAAATAAATTACAAAAGCAAGTTTCATGCACATTTCTTCTCTATGTACATTAAACATGGTTAGAATTTAATCACTATAAAATGTCCATTGAAAGATTTAAAAACCACACCACCTAAGGATTCATTTTTAATTTTTAAAATTGATTACTATAGATTTAAAGTTTAATGAAAACAAAACTAAATATTCATTTTTTACTAGATAGTCTTATTTTTTACTAGATAGTCTTAGAAGTTTGAATCTTTTAATAAATATAATACGCTAAGATTTCAAAAAAGTTATTACTTTATTATTATATAAAGAGTCGGCTGGGACATAGGGCGACGTGGGCAACTAGCTAATCAGAGCACTTGATTTTCGGGAGCACAATATATATATATATATATATATATATATATATATTTATTTATGTAAACAGATATGCATATTTAATGTTTTACCTTAATTATATAATAATGATATGTGTGGTGGAGAGGCTACAAAATGGGACGTTTTGCGTCATGTGACGCCCAGTCAGCAAAGACAAAGAGTTGGTTTTTGTTTTTGTGGTGTAATTGTGTTTTAGCCTAATATATATATATATATATATATATATATATATATAAACACACCACACACAAACAATTATAATAATAATAATAACAAAAGGAAGTTGGGCGAGAAGAATTCATCCCCCCCACCGCCCCACATTATGCTCCCTTTGTCGTGCCGCGGGGGGGGTGGGGGGGTGTTTAAAAGCAAAGTCACCCCATTTTCTCGCCCACTACGACCAGTCTAACTGGCTTGGTCTAGTGGCAAAGGGGTATGACTCACAAACAAAGGTTGTAGGTTGTAGTTTCACTTGAGACATTTTTAAGCTTATTTTTATACAAATAGTTTTTTACACAACATAAATCATAACCAAGTAAGCCTATTTAAAATTTATTCGTTTAACCCAAACAAAAAACCATTTATATAAGGCCTAAATTTTTTTTTCTTATATTATTTCGTTACTCGTTAGGGTCTATGGGTCTTTTTATTTCGTCTTAATTGGAGAATATAAATTTTTGGAGACTACCATATTTAAAATAAAACAAAAATATTTGATAGCACTGCCGTGACCCTTGAACCCTTCGTATCCCTACATACATGTGGGACTCAAGACTGAAATATCTACAAAATGAACAATGACTATATTTATATTTATATTTATTTTTTGTAAAATTCTTTTACATTACATTTTAGTGTTTTAAATAAAAACAAAGTAGAAAAAAATGTACTTACATTAAAGATAATGAAATGCTTGATTTTATGAATAGTTTAAAAATAATAATATGGTATAAAAGAGTTATCAATGTTTTAAAGCAGTGGGCGAATTTGGAAAAAAGTCAACACGTGTGCGTAAGTATATGTTTAGCATTCACAATTATGTCACAAAGTGTTTGTGTTAAATGAAATCAATGCCCCAAAATTATTTGTATGATACTTATAAACAATAATAAATACCCTAAATAGAGAATATTCAGTATCATTTCATGATTTTTTTTAATTTATTTGTTTTAGTAGGATATTACAATTGTTAAAACAAAGATCAAGAGCATTTCGATCCAAGTCTCTGTCTCCATCAGACATCTGCGTAATTTAAATAAAAACATCTTTTTTTCTAAACTTTGTTTTTTTTATAAAACATCATACATTCAATACTACATCTTTATCTCTATCTTATTTGTTTATAATTTCAGCCTCACAAATAAAGGCATAGTTATTTAACTTGTTAACTCAATTTCTTAATTTTAGCAACAAAATTACGAAGTACAAAGAATCATTTTGATTGTGTAGATAATTATTTTATTATTGGTATACTATATTTATGTTTTTAACATACATATAAAATCAACGACTTAGGAAAATTCTTATGAATCAAATTGAATAAACAATATTATGAAAGAGACACTTTTGAAACACCTTTTATATCTTGTGATTACTTACTGAACCATGACCCTTGAACCCTTGGACTGAGCCATGGATGCTCAAATCACCTTCCATGTAATATTCATCAAAGTTCTGCTATAAATACCAAACCTAACCCCAGCATGAAATCTCACTAAACTTCCATCATTAACCATCAAAGTTCCCATCACCTTAGAACTAACGACCGGTTTCAAGATACATGGATCTAAATATTGATCTACGATTTCTTCTCTTACCTCTAGCGAATATACTTTTCCCTCTCTACACTTCCGCCATCATCACCCTATTCCTTTTCCTTGTATCCGTCAAAGTTCCCATCACCATACAACTAACCACGAATTCTCTACTTTATTTTCAACCAAAAGACATGCCGGTTTCGGTGGCAATAAGTTTCTTATGCTTAATCTTCATGTCTACACCACACTTTTGGATTGTTAATTCCATTTTAATGATCTTATGCTTGTCTCCTTGGGACGATTTATTGTCAAAGATGCTAAAGATACTTTTTAGGTGGTTATATCATTCCCTTAGAAGTATTCATGTGCATGAAGTTCTATGCATTCTTAATGCTAGTAATGACGAAGTTGAAGCACATCTAGATCAGGTTGATCAACAAGAGGAATTGAGTTCGGAGCCAGAGGACCATTTTTCCGTGATAGATGTGGATGATCAACTTGAATCCGAATAGGCCGGTAGCTAGCTGCTGCAGGGTTTTGGAAGGCTACCATTCTACCAGTTTTTATTTTGTTGTACGTAGTAGTGTAATTGTCTGTGTTTATTATGTGTGTGGTTGTGTGATACCTTTGTGCTTAAATGTGAATTGTTGTATTACTATGAGCTATATATTGATCATGCCCTATACGCATGATTTAGTTTTGTGAAATGATCAGTTTGGGTTCGACTATTATTTGTTCGATTATTATATAATGTATCATTTGTGATTACTATTAGAGAAACTACTTTTTCATCATAAAAATATGTAAAAATTAATCGAATATGACACGATAAGAAAGTTCTTAAAACCAAAGGGTGTTATATAATAAAACAAAAAACTTTAATAATTACCATTGTTGCCTTTTAAATAGATTGTTAATATGCGTCTTAATAATTCGCAAATATGTGTATATAAATTGTTTGAACAGTTGATTAATGAATCAAGTTTTCAATTTGTGTTCAAAATGAACAAGCTTTCAAACATGAAGAACGCTAAATAAAATAATTGTATGATTATGATGGTGCACGATATATCTTTGAATCCTGATAGGAGTCAAGGTTTAGGTCCAAGCTCATGGTCTGGAATAATTGATATTATAAAAGTCAAATGCAAATGTGTATAAACATTATCTACGACCGATCAAATACTGCAGGGTTTAGGGAAGACCTACTACGGTTTTTAATTTTGTTGTATGCATCGTGTAATTGTTTGTGTTAATTATGCATGTGGTTGTTTGTTAGACTTTTGAGCTCAAATTTGAATGATTATATTACGGGAACAACCACCTTACCTAGTAAATCTCATCAATAGCAAAAGTTATTTGTAGGGTCTATATATGGAAGATGAGGTATACAAGCCATCTGTGAGGATAAAGAGGCTGCTAGATATATTGATAATGTATTGTCCACGAGATCTAATGTCATGAAATATGTAATGTTTTGGGTTCGACTAGCTATCACTTGTTCGATAGGTGCCATCCACGTGATTTTATAATTAGAAAACTACTTTTCCATCATAAAATACATTAAGATCGATAGCACAACACATATACGATGTTGATCAAATTTGGCATGGTAAATGGTAATACAGCTTTTTAAATTTAAAGAATGGGTCTGACACGGTAAAACCTTTTGTTGCCTTTTAAACAGATTGTTAGTATGTGCCTTATTTATTTTCAATACATGTATGTCAAATTGTTTATTGTAGTTAATTAAGTGTAATTTCAATTATGTTCAAACTGAACAAGTTTCGAAAGATGAAGTACTACATATAAAATAATAAAAAGATGACTATGATAATATAAAACATTAAATCTTTGATGTTGATGTCTTTGATCTCTAGTAAGGGTCAAGGTTCATGGTTCAGGTTCAAGCTCAAAGGCCCAGAATAATTTAAAACCGTAGAAGTCAAAAATAGAAGTGTGTATACATATTGGATAGATGAATGTGATCTACTTCCATTAACGTTCTTTTTTTTATAAATGGTTCTTTTATAGTTTTATGGAAGTTCTTTTTTTATAGCACGTGTTATTAGTTTATGTATGTTCTTTTCTAAATCTCATTTAGCTTAAAGATATATCAAACATTTTATTAAATAATGAATGCAATATTAACTTAATCTTTTAGTTAGTTTTGGTTAAATAATAAAAAAAACCAACAAACTCAATATGTGTCCATATCTGCTTGGACGTATTACAATTTTGTCTTTTGGTTCTCTCTTTTGATTGTTATTGTGAGCAGGGATGAGATTTTTTCCCGAATGTCCATATCTGTATATGTTCAGTACCCTTATATGTACATGTACCCGTACGTGTCTATTGGGAACGAGTATAGGTACCCAAATTTACTGATTATAGGTACGTATACTTTCTGTTACAAGTACGGGTACAAGTACGAGTATTACGGGTACTGGTACCCGTTTAGAATATGTAGGGGCTTTTATTAAGTTTACCACACTCATGACTTAATTTTCAAGTGGGATTTTCAGAACCTAATATATATATATTAGTTGAGTAAGTTCCTTCTCAATCTATATGTGTATATTCATATACTTTGTATTCATATATTCTGTATTGTATATCATTAAATAACATGTATTAACTCTCTCTCTCTTATTTTTCTATACAAATTGAGGAAACAATAAACAAAGAAAATGAAAAGAGAAAATGGAAAGATGACTAACGAAGATTAAAGGTATGTTAATTTTCTTTGTATAAGTAAATTTAGTTTTAAACATTTTGATAAAAAAAAAATTGATACTTTGTATGTTTTGATATTCATTACTTGATTTTGAATGGATTTTATATTATGTTTGAGTTGTTTCATTTTTAGTTTTGGTTGCGGTATTATGGTTTTAGTTGTGGAATTACGGATTTGGTATTATAGATAAATGATTGTCGGTAACATACAGTTAATGATACCTAATTTAGTGGAGATTTTTAAGAAAAAAAGAACAAAGGGGTACGAAGCGAGTACCGTACCCAAAGTACATGTACCCGTACCATAAAATTCGAGTACGGGTATGGGTACCAAGATTAATGATTTTAGGTATGGGTACTTTCGGGTACATGTACGGATACGGTCCCGATCTCATCCCTAATTGTGAGTGTATGTACCTTACTGTTACCGTAAAGAAATGAACCAGTACCGAACAAATTCTCGCCGCGTCCGCACCAGAACACGCGGGCTCAAGTTTACTAGTTAAATGTAAAACTGACGTTTTAGCGTTTGATATTTCAGTTTTAAACAAAATCGAAACCAGAACTAACTCAAACAAACAAATAGTTTTTGTAAAAGTGTCTATTCTATATTTGTTTGTTAATTGTTTTCCAATACTTCACGTCTTCATCTATTCTTATTTTTCAAGCTATTTTTTCTTATACTTTGGCACCTAAAGCATCATATGAGTGATGTAAATGTTTGTATAAAAAACAATGGCTTAGACTCCTAATATATTTTAAATAAGTTAAAATGTGTTTTAAGTTAAATAAAATATATCCAAAGATAATATCAGATTTGAAGGGTTCTAGAATAATTATGGGTTGAGCCTTGGTCGGTTTGGATGGTTAAAACATGAGTTCGGGCCTTAAACGAGCTTAAACGAACCGAAAACGTTAAAAAAACTGTTTTGTTTATTGCTGAGCTGCACTGTTGGCTGCTGCGCAGCGGGCCAAGGCCAGCCCTACGTGCCACGTGAGGTGGGGCTTTCGGCCAAACTTTGCTTTATGGCAATTTTAGTCCCCGTAGTTCGTTTTAGGTCGTTTTAAGCACAAAATAAGCGTTTTAAACACTGTTAAAGACTTTGGAACGAAACGACAAGTATGAAACATTATTATAACATAAAATTCTTTGTTTTATTAATATCTAGCGATCCGAAACCAAAACGGGTCGGGTTTACATTACGAAAACAAATACAAATCGAACCGAAAATGACGAATGTCACATATTTTATGTTCATGTGTAGAACAAGGATCCTAAAAGTCTTTTTGTTTTTTCGTTACACCAACAAAATACAGGACGATCGAGCATGAGCTGTGTACTTAGTTTAACAACGTTGCATAGCTTCCCGATATAAAGTAACCCAATTATGGTATACAAATGTCTTCAAATGCATGATTAAATTACATGAAATTCAAAATCCACAATTCTGTCAAACCACTAGTTAGGCCCTGGTAAGTATTGGTTATGGAGATGGTACAACACGCACTCGAATTATAATTCTATCTGATTTTTTTTGAACTTTTGATGCAGTCACTCATTTCTGCATCAGACCTTAAAGATATCCAATCCCCATCTTCATCAAGGTACTTGAGTTTATACGTCCCTAGAATCAACTTGAACTTCATACTGATTTCTTTCTCCACAGTCGCAAATGTTGCTTGCGATGTTGGGAGAGAAAATTTGATCATATCATCTGCGTACTCTGCTTTTATGGTTAGGAGATTTTTGTTTATACTGACTGGTCTTGTACAGTATTTTCTTCAATTGTGTTTATTTTAATTATGGACGAATCACTTCTTTTTCTCTTTGGACCTTGCCACTCTTTGATGATATGTTTTCTCAACTTCCGTTTGAATGTAGATATAGAAACTATAACGTATCAAGAAAAAAATAATTCTGAGTTGCTTAGTACAATATACGGGGAAAGTTAACGTACAACTGATATTAACGTGATAATCAAGTAGAGTAATTATATATACAAGTAGAGTACTTATGTGAGTAATTATATAATTACTCTACTTGCATATATAATTACTCTACTTGATTCTCATGTTTAGCATGTTAATTTCATTTGTATTTGATCCAAACCCATAATATATAAATGTTGTGAAACAATCAATTAATCATACCCATTGCCTAGTAAAAAATCTCACCAATAGCAAAACTATTAGCGGAGTCTAATGAGAGTGGGATGCAGGCAAAGCGTACCTCTATCTCAAGGAATAGAGACCCAGCTCCAATATAAATGTTGTAAAACAAGGAGTGATTTTAAAAAAAAAAGTTATAATTACTTACCGTTAAGGTTTTTAGCTGCTTCTTTCATTGTTTTTCCAAATTGCCTCTCAATGACTTCTCGAGGTAATGAGATTTCAGCGGTCTTGCATTTTCCCTTCAAAGGATCATTATCGCCTCCTCCGTCAGTCTGATCCGCTTCGATAGGTGTCAAATCAGGTTGGTTTGTAATTAAATCAAATAGACCCATAAGCTCGTTCATAGAATTGAAAAACCGCTCCGGTGAACCTAATTCAACTCCGTTTGTACACCCGAAAAGCAAGTCTGTTGAGCCTAATTCAACAACTCCAATTGGTCATGCCATATGTGTCAAATCTTGTTGGGTTTTAATGACACCAAATAGACCCCCGACCCTGTTCATGATCAGATCGATACTTGGGGAAAACAATTCAGTTGATCCTAATTCAATAACTCCGTTTGTACATGGTATATAAACAACCGTCTGCATCTCAAGATCTTGACCTTGTCGAGTATGTTCACAGTGTGACGCTAACAATTGTTCTCGTCCGACAATACAAACCTGTCGATTATAGGACATCGCCTCACCTGGTAATCCATTCCCGTAAATGAACGACTGAGCCATCGAGAGAAGAAAATACCATTCTAGGTCAGTAACATCCTCATCAAATTCTTCTGGCCAGTAACACCCTTAACATATTGTTTTGTTAATACCGCCAGCTCCAGAAGCACTTTCTTTCGGTACCGCTGTTCAGCAGAAGACCTAGACGACGACTTGGTTTTAGCATTGGCCATCTGCCCCTTGTAGTACCCGTCACCCCAACCTAGCACCGTGTCATCGGATTGCTGCCAGAAAATAACTTAAGTCCACATTTTGCGGGTGTTGTCAATCAATTCTTGGAGGCATAGCTGCAAATGATCTTTCGCATAGTCAGAAGACAAAATGGTCAGAGGATCCACACAAGACCCTGCCAGAGTAGCTAATATCCCACAATTTGACGACATGCTATTGAATTTAGATGATACAAGTTTATGATAACTAATTAACCAGAGGCTATAAAAAGAAGTAATTTAGATGATCCAAGATTAAGATAATATGAACCGCGGCTGAATAGTCTTGACTCTGCAGAGGGAAGGCTTTAAGAAGTAATTTAGATGGAGGAGGATGATATTAACTAATTAACCAGAGGCTATAAAAAGAAGTAATTTAG
Organism: Bidens hawaiensis; assembly: GCF_021521415.1. Classification (NCBI taxonomy): domain Eukaryota; kingdom Viridiplantae; phylum Streptophyta; class Magnoliopsida; order Asterales; family Asteraceae; genus Bidens; species Bidens hawaiensis. The sequence goes on along the minus strand of NW_027494114.1, from coordinate 174,915 downwards.
ATGATCCAAGATTAAGATAATATGAACTGCGGCTGAATAGTCTTGACTCTGCAGAGGGAAGGCTTTAAGAAGTAATTAGATGGAGGAGGATGATATGATTAACTAATTAACCAGAGGCTATAAAAAGAAGTAATTTAGAAGATCCAAGATTAAGATAATATGAACTGCGGCTGAATAGTCTTGACTCTGCAGAGGGAAGGCTTTAAGAAGTAATTTAGATGGAGGAGGATGATAAGATTAACTAATTAACCAGAAGCTATAAAAAGAAGTAATTTAGATGATCCAAGATTAAGATAATATGAACTGCGGCTGAATAGTCTTGACTCTGCAGAGGGAAGGCTTTAAGAAGTAATTTAGATGGAGGAGGATGATATGATTAACTAATTAACCAGAGGCTATAAAAAGAAGTAATTTAGATGATCCAAGATTAAGATAATATGAACTGCGGCTGAATAGTCTTGATTCTGCAGAGGGAAGGCTTTAAGAAGGATGCATAATATTCTTGGTCGGTATCACGCGTTTGCGGATATTATGTGGTTAATAGTTTTTCTTTTAAAGATCGATTTCTTTTTCGTTTGTTCATGTGACTCGAATCCAAAACTTTGGGTGTTAATTACAAAATAGTCCATGTGTGCAATTAACTTTATTTTATTTATTCCACTCCTAAGACGGGCTATTAGTTCGCCATTTCTAAAACAAGGTAAAAACTTATCTTTTTTTACTTTTCGCAGAATAGTGCTTGGTGGCAGGCTTCGTAAAGCAAAGGTTATTTTTAGGCCTTTGTTTTAAAAAGAAACTAAGGTTGTGTTGTTACATAGAAGTGATAGGAAAATGAAAATGAATTACCATTGTGGAAAGGAAATTGAAAGTGTTTAATGAAATCACATATACATAAGCAACCTAATTCTCTTTAAATACATTAAAACCATTACTATATTCCCATCCTTGTTTTTTTTTTCTTCGTTTACTTCTCTTTCACCCTACTTTTTCAGCAACACCACATGTCCACCACCGTTGCAACCACCACCTTGCCACCATCGCCCTTGCCACCGGTGTCACCACCGTAACCACAGTCGCCGCCACCGTTGCTACTCTCAGTCTCATTTTTATTTTAATTTTTTATATTGTTAAGTTATCTTTATTTTGAGGCACTGATATTTATGTCATTTGCATTTCATTATTTTGTTTTTTTTCTTGCCCACCAATAATTACAAAGTAATGGTTCATTTTGTTTTCATAGTATAAGATTATATTATGATAAGGCTTTATGTAGTGGGCGGCAATATTGGGCGCCAATCGGTGTAAAAAGGGCGGCAACATCCGCCCTGCCGAAATGTGGGGCGATAAGAGGGGGGCGCGGGGTTATTGTCGCCTGCTTGTGTTGTGTTATTATCATTTATTATATTGTGTTTGTGATATATATATATGTGTGTGTGTGTGTGTGTGTATACATAATTTTGGGATGGCGCCTGATCTCTCTACCCAGCGGAACCTTATATTATTTTGGGATGGGTTTAGTACCCTATCCCTACATAAGTGTTATGTACTGGAATTTATGTATATTCATCTTAAAATGCAGATTGTGTTTATATTCAAAAAGTATATTCTTAAATTTCACATTAAAGGAACTTATCTTCTTTCTTATAAATGCTGCTGGATTTGGAGGGAGACAAATATAGGACGAGCATGATAACATAATACAATGATGGTATACAAATTTCTTCAAATACATGATTAAATTACATGATAATTAAAATCCACAATTATGTCAAACACAATTATGTCAAACCACTAGTACTTAGGCCCAGTATTGGTTATGGAGATGGTACAACACGCAGTCGAAGTACAATTCTATCTGATTTTGTCGAACTTTTGATACAGTCAATCATTTCTGCATCAGACCTTACAGATATCCAGTCCCTATCTTCATCAAGGTACTTGAGTTTATACGTCCCGAGGATCAAATTGACTTCATACTGATTTGTTTGTCCACAGTCACAAAGGTTGCTTGTGAGGATGGGAGACAAAATTTGATCATATCATCTGCGTACTCAGCTTTTATGGTTAGGAGATTTTTTGTTTATACTCACTGTTGACGGGTCTTAAGTTTTTTCATCAATTGTGTTGATTTGATTAATGGATGAGTCACTTCTGTTTCTCTTTGGACCTGGCCACTTTTTGATGTCAAGTTTTCTCAACTTGCGTTTAAATGTAGATTCGGAAACTATAAAGCATGCCAAGAAATAAAATTTGTAAAATGTTTATAGTACAAAGGTGCAGTATAATAAACACTTCATGTCGATTAGAAAGTTGTAAAATGAGGATTTTGATAAAGAAGCCATAATTAATTACTTACCATTAAGGATTTTTGCTGCTTCTTTCTTTGTTTTTCCAAATTGTTTCTCAATGACTTGTCGAGTTATTGAGATTTCAACAGTCTTGTATTTCCCCTTGGAAGGATCATTATTGCATCTGTCAGTATGATCCGCAACTTCCACATGCTTCAAATCTGGTTGGCCTTTAACCTCGCTCATGTGATTGATAAAAGAAGTACCTGATTCAACAACTCCATTTGAACGTGGTATAGTCTGATCCGCTTCCATAGGCGTGAGATCTTGTTGGTTTTCAATAAAACCAAATAGACCCTTAACCTCGTTCATGAGACCGAGTACGGTACTCTGGGAAATCAACTGTGTTGAACCTAATTCAACAACTCCGTTTGTACATGGTATACAAAGTATAGTCTGCAACCCGAAATCTGGAGCTTTCCGTGTACGTTCACAGTGTGATGCTAACATCCTGTTCTCGTCCTATAATAATAATCGATTGATTAGTGGACATGGCCTCACCGGGTAATCCATACCCATAACCAAACGAGTGCGTCGTTGAGTTATGAAAAAACCACTCTGTATTAGTAACATCCTCATCATTGAGTTTTGTACCAGTCGCATGTTTCAGCAATGCCGAATACAAGTACAAGTCTAGCTTCACCTCCGCCTTGTAGTACCCGGCACCCCACTTTAACACGGTTGAATTCGTGTCATTCAGTATGAAAGATTCCCAGAAAATACCATAAGTCCAGGATTCACGGGCGTTGTTAATCAATTTCCTGAGGCGTTGTCGTAAAGTATCCTTATTAAATAGCGGTAATTCACCCGCAGCCGGGGAATTTCCCCAATTTAACAACATGTTTGAGTAGTCAAATTGCATCATAAAACTCCATGAAAGTGGTAATTTAGATGATCAAAGATTAAGATAACAAGACTTGGATAATACGAACAGCAGCAGCTAAGGCGGCTGAATAGTTTCGTTTAGATGATCCATTTCTCAGAAAACGCCATAAAATTATCCTGGTAATATGAACACCAACTCACTTTACTGGCAACCCAATACTTAGTCGGTCGGCCATTAGTTAAAAAAATATATATTTAATTCATTTAATTTGAACAACTGTTCACCCACATAGCACAACCAACATCGTGAACCTTTTCTTAAATATTGTGGCTGACACATGATAATTTCGCATTGATTGTTATTTTTTTTTCTGAACGGCAAACAAAATATATTATTATTACATATCAAAACATTGGCGATACATGATATCGGACGTGGCTTCCGCGTCAATGAAAAAGCGAGGCGTCCGATAATGCCCAAAAACTGCTATGATTACCAATAGTGCCTTTCGGTTTGCTCCCCTTTTCACCTTTGGGAAAATCACTTGTTCTTCTTTCAAGGTGGCATGTTCAACCTGGTTACGCTTTTTATTGTTGATGCCCACTGAGATCATATTAGCATGCGGGTCTTTAATTTTCTTTTCTGGCCTTCTGCCATCGCAAAGTGGCGGACGTCGGCCTCTCCCTTTGATGCTTTTAACCAGATGCTCTAGTCTTCCGTTCTTGACATACTCTTCAATGGCATCTTTTTAGTCTAAACATTGATTAGTTGTGTGACCATGTTGTTCGTGGTAGTCACAATAACTCTTCATGTATGCGTTTGGCCCTGGTTTGATTGGAGCTGGCTTTTTGAGTTGGATGCCTTTCGTATACATTATCTGCGCTGAAATTTTGGCCAGCGGGGTCCATCTTCTGGACGAATGTATCTGCCCCTTCTTTTTGTTTTTGAAGGGTTCATACGGTGTGATCTCTTTTGGCTGAGTTTCGTTGTTTAGCCTTGACCATACGGAGGACACCCTTCTGCCTTGTCGGGCCTTGTTAATATCATTTCTTGTGTCGTTGCGCTTCAACTCTTTGCCCAAGCTTTTTTCTGTTCGCGCTTACCTTTTGGTTGCAGTCATGATATCGTCCCAGCGATGGGGCATACCGTCTCTGCCCGTAAGGTTCCGAATCAGGTCGTCGCAACTTACGTTTTGGCGGAAAGCTGCGCGCAAGAGTTCTTCGCCAACGCCTCTGATATTTAACCCTTCTTGGTTAAATCTGGTGATGAAATATTCCAGCGTTTCATTATCCTTTCTTGTTACATTTAGGATATCTGCTAGATCACTGATGTGGCGCCGCTGTTGGCTAAAGTGTTGTGTGAACTTATTTGACAAGTCCTCCCAATTTGTTATTTACCCTTCTGGCAACCTTTCAAACCAAGCTCTTGCTTTGCCGACCGGTGTTAGTGTGAACATGTGGCACCATAGCGGCATGGTCCATCCTAATACTAATCCGGCGGCTATATAAGTTTGCAAGTGATCGTCCGGATCCGATAGACCATCGTATTGGCCTACCGTTGGCGGGATTTTTGGGTTTTCTGGTAATTCCGTCTCAGGGATTATTCTTATAAATTTTGATTTCCCCGCCGACGTTGTTGGTCGGTATGCCTTGGAGAAGTCTTCGCTTGCGTCTGGGTGATATTTTATCAGTTTCTTGGCGGTTGCGTCTAGACCTTTCCAACTTTATCATAGTCTGGATTGTCTAGGCGCGAATCACCCACCTGCCGCGATTGTTGTGGTTTGTCTCCCGCCTTGCTGTTTGGCCGAGCGCTCGGTGTTTTGCCAGCTGGCGCTTTTGTTTGAATTGGATTTGACTCCTATTCGTCACCATTATACTCTTATTCGCCATTATTACTGGCTTCCCCATCAAACAATGTTCTTGGTCGAATGACCGCCGCCATTCTTTGTTGCACTCTGGCCATAAATTTCTGTTGTTCACCAACTAACCAAGCCATTGACATGGTCGTTTGTGAACGTGATTTCGTTTTTGCCTTTTCCGTAACGGTAGGGTGGAGGGTGAACGCATTAGCGATGCCTTCACCACTACCTAGTACGTAGAGAACTTCTATGTTTCCTTCTTGGTTGGCCTTTGACTGTTGGCCAACCTCTTTGGCTGGGGTTTTGCCACTCATCTGAATCAAGAATGGAATGATTTAAGAGTTACTGTTCTAGAAATATACACGGATGGCGCCAATAAAGAAACACAGATCCACCCCTTAGGTCTAATCAAGTTAGTCCAAGGGTTATGGTTAAGTATCTCCCACGATGGGTTGAGATCCTTCTTGGCGCAGATGAGTATTCCTGCAAAACAGAACTCCGTGAGCTCGTTACGAGGAATGGTGGGATTCTCTCGTAACCACCATCCGGCCTGAGAATCATTACTTGTTGTACAGTGGAAATATATTGAGAGAGAGAGAGTTATTATATTGTATCGTGGATCCTTTACCGTTTGGAGGTATTCTAGTATTTATAGCCGGGGGAGAGAGTGTGTGGCCAACTGCCTTGTCAGGCTTTCCACCAATTATATTCTCCATTCGTGCGGTTGTGGAGGTTGGTGGACATCATGGCCTTTTGACATTGACGTGTTGTACAATTTTGTACCGTCATTTATTTGTTGGTCATTCCCCATTGGTTGGGCGATATTCCAGATGCATATTCTTCCTTTTTGTCCCATGCTGGTGGAGATCTTGGCGCTACCATTCCCGAGGTGTCTGGGAATGTTTATTATATTTGGCCACATTTGTGGCGCTAATTAATCCGCCTGGCGCCTGATCTCTCTACCCAGCGAAACCTTATATTATTTTGGGATGTATTTAGTACCCTATCCCTACATAAGTGTTATGTACTCGAATTTATGTATATTCATCTTAAAATGCAGATTGTGTTTATATTCAAAAAGTATATTCTTAAATTTCACATTAAAGGAACTTATCTTCTTTCTTATAAATGCTACTGGATTTGGAGGGAGACAAATATAGGACGAGCATGATAACATAATATAATGATGGTATACAATTTTTTTCAAATGCATGATTAAATTACATGATAATTAATATCCACAACTATGTCAAACCACTAGTACTTAGGCCCAGTATTGGTTATGGAGATGGTACAACACGCAGTCGAAGTACAATTCTATCTGATTTTGTCGAACTTTTGATACAGTCACTCATTTATGCATCAGACCTTAAAGATATTCAGTCCCCATCTTCATCAAGGTACTTGAGTTTATACGTCCCGGGATCAAATTGAACTTCATACTGATTTGTTTGTCCACAGTCACAAAGGTTGCTTGCGAGGATGGGAGACAAAATTTGATCATATCATCTGTGTACTCAGCTTTTATGGTTAGGAGATTTTTGTTTATACTGACTGTTGACGGGTCTTGATTATTTTCATCAGTTGTGTTGATTTGAATAATGGACGAATCACTTCTGTTTCTCTTTGGACCTGGCCACTTTTTGATGTCAAGTTTTCTCAACCTGCGTTTGAACGTAGATTCGGAAACTATATAAACATGCCAAGAAATAAAACTTGTGAAATGTTTACAGTACAAAGGTGTAGTATAATAAACATTTCATGTCGATTAGAAAGTTGTAAAATGAGTGATTTTGGAAAAGAAGCTATAATTAATTACTTACCATTAAGATTTTTTGATGCTTCTTTCATTGTTTTTCCAAATTGTTTCTCTCAATGACTTGTCGAGGTATTGAGATTTCAGCAGTCTTGTATTTCCCCTTGGAAGGATCATTATTGCATCCGTTAGTATGATCCGTAGCTTCCACAGGCTTCAAATCTGGTTGGCCTTTAACCTCGCTCATGTGATTGATAAAAGAAGTACCTGATTCAACAACTCCATTTGAACGTGGTATAGTCTGATCTGCTTCCATTGGCGTGAGATCTTGTTGGTTTTCAATAAAACCAAATAGACCCTTAACCTGGTTCATGAGATCGAGTATGGTACTCGGGGAAATCAACTGAGTTTAACCTAATTCAACAACTCCGTTTGTACATGGTATACAAAGTATAGTCTGCATCCCGAAATCTGGAGCTTTCCGTGTGCGTTCACAGTGTGATGCTAACATCTGTTCTCGTCCTATAATAATAATCGATTGATTAGTGGACATGGCCTCACCGGGTAATCCATACCCATAACCAAACGAGTGTGTCATTGAGTTATGAAAAAACCACTCTGTATTAGTAACATCCTCATCATTGAGTTTTGTACCAGTCGCATGTTTCAGCAATGCCGAATACAAGTACAAGTCTAGCTTCACCTCTGCCTTGTAGTACCCGGCACCCCACTTTAACACGGTTGAATCCGTGCCATTCGGCAAGAAAGATTCCCAGAAAAGACCATAAGTCCAGGATTCACGGGCGTTGTTAATCAATTTCCTGAGGCGTTGTCCTAAAGTATCCTTATTAAATAGCAGTAATTCACCCGTAGACGGAATTTCAATAACATATTTGAGTAGTCAATTAAATTGCATCCAAGATTAAGATAACAAGACTTGGATAATATGAACAGCAGCAGCTGGGGCGGCTGAAAAGTTTAGTTTAGATGATCCATTTCTCAGAAAACGCCATAAAATGAACCTGGTAATATGAACACCAAATCACTTTATTGGCAACCCAATACTTGGTCGGTCGGCCATTAGTTAAAACATATACATATTTAATTCATTTAATTTGAACAAACTGGTCGCCCTTTTTTCTTAATATAGTGGCTGACACATGATAATTTTGTATTGGTTGTTATATTAAATGATTTTCCCTTTTTTTATTTTTAAACAATTAATTTACATCTAATTTGATTTTTGTTTAATACTTTAATAGCTAACACAGTCTTTCTTAGTTTTTTTAATGAACATTTTGATATAAATTTTATTAAAAACGAAGTACTTTCAAAAATATGCATTTTTAAGAGATATAATTCATATTTGGCTCAAACTTTTGAAAAATTCCACTCAAAACTCACGGAGCCGACACATTTGGGTTCGTGTCGCCGCTATCCAACAAGATTATGCCACGTGTCTAACGTCTGACAAGACCCGTGAACTTTGTACCCTAATCTGTCGGATCCGTGAGTTTTGATACAAAAACCGTCTCCTTGAAAACAATCGCCGTCGTGATGTTTCACCATGTCTTTGTCTTCTCCATGAGATTTTAAAAAAGTTTGAATATCCAAATACACTCACCATTGATTCGCCGCCACCATTTGCCACCACCACCAATGTTTGTGATGTCCGACCACCAAAGATGTCCAAACACATGTTGGATCAAGTATGGTTTACACAAAAATATTGAAAAACAAAACTAATATACTTGTATTACAAACAGGATTTCCAATAAGAAAAAAGTGATGATGAGTACTAATGAAATCAATGATGAGGCGGCCATTCGAGCACGGACAGGTTGGTTAATGGAAGATGTGCTTTTTATTTATGAAAACACAATTTTATAGGAGAAAAATGGTATAGTTGTTGTAGCTCCACATAAGAGAGAAATTCACAAAGCTAATAGAAGTGAAAGCATTGTTTTTTTTATTAACTAGTTGTTACAATTTAACTATCCACAAATTAATCAATATGAAAAATACTTATCTTCGCATTCAGACAATTGACAGCAACACACCTAATAGTTCTGTTCTTTAATTTAATTTGTTATAACTAGTACCTCACCAGTCTGATGGACGGGAATATTAACGCGGGAATGTGACACCTACATACCACGGAATATGTTGTATGTTTTTGCCTTACCCAACGTTAGATATCATAAAATATGTATGACATATAATTGTATGTCATATTAAAATAGTTATAAACTTATGTCAAAAAACAGTAACAAACATCAACTTTCGTTATAAGGTCCCCAAATAGACGGTAACACTAACGCCATTATGTTAGAAAATAAACAATTTTTATATGTGATACGTACCCAAGATGATATATCAGAATGTTATCACAGGTGGTAGAATAAGGGGGTGTTTAGCTTTAACCGAAACATTTTTTTTCCTTCAAAATTTAAATCTTTCTATATGCCAAATAATTGTGCAGTTGGGCTACTTCCATTCCTAGGAAAATGATAATCCATGCAACTTAAATCAGATAAGTCGATGTAGCATATCATGTTAATTTGAAAAGTTAGATAACACTGATCTATGTTGCTTGGATATTTCTATTAAACATTAGTTTGAGTAATATATAATACAATTTACCTTTTGCAGGCAGTAAATTTGAGAAGCTCAAATATATTGGATTCTTCGAATACGCAAGTAAGCAGTTATAAGATGATATAGTAATTCTTTTGAGTATTTTGCTTTTCTCTCCTCTATAATCTTCTCAATATTCACTTGGTGCTTTATGTATCCCAGACATGTAATGAAAGTCGACAACAAGCCTTAGCTGAAATCCTGGAGGTAATGGCAATGGTCTGTGATACTTTTAATTTCCCCCTGGCTCAAACGTGGGTCCCGTGCAGACACCGAAGTGTCCTGGCCAATGGTGGTGGGTTCAAGAAAAACTGCAGTAGTTTTAATGGAAGTTGTATGGGCCAAGTATGCTGTCAACAACCGATGTAGCGTTTTATTTTATTGATGCTCACATGTGGGGGTTTCGTGATGCTTGTGCTGAACATCACCTGCAAAAAGGGTCAAGGAGTAGCCGGACGGGCCTTTGAGAGCCATGGTTTGTGTGTTTGTGAAAACAATCAAACATAACGCACTTTGGAAAAACAGAATACCCATTGGCACATTATGCCCGCTTGTTCGGGTTAGTTGGGTCGTTCGCTATTTGTTTGAGAAGTACTCACACTGGGGATGATGATTATATATTGGAGTTCTTTTTTCCTCCTAGTATGGTAGACTATAACGATCAGCAAACGCTGTTGGGCTTATTATTGACTTCAATGAGGCAACATTTTCATAGTTTTAAGGTTACTTCGGGTGAAGAAATAGAAGAAGATGCTAAATTTGTTGAAGTTATTAGAGCATATGTGAATAGTGATGCTATCTATTCAGGTATACAGGTGATTCAACTGTCAAAATGTGTAATATCAAACAAAGGAACCATTAGTTATGGGGCCGAATATAATAAATGATATATGTGGTCCATCGGAGTCCGTTGAAACAACCAAGAAATCAAAAGGAAGACTAGGGAAATATGCTGAGAAATCGATTAGTTTTGAGGTTCTTCAACCCACTTGTTGCAGGAAGTCTTAAATTAAAGATGCTGCAAAGAATCTTGGTGGTATGCTTTTTTTTTATACATTCTTTGTATATTCCCTACATTTCACATTTCCACATTAAAAAGAGTATGTCGACAAGTAGTAAGTTTGACCTGAAAAATCAAAGCACAATGGAATAATAATAATAATAATAATAATAATAATAATAATATGGGTTTGAATCAAATACAAATAAAATTAACATGTTAATTGTGAGAATTAATTATATATACAATTAGAGTAATTATGTAATTACATCATAAAGTAATTATGTAACTACTCTATGATGTAATTACATAATTACTATACTTGTATATATAATTACTCTACTTGATTCTTACAATTAGCACGTTAATTATATTATTATTATTATTATTATTATTATTATTATTATTTCTTTAAGTGGTATTACTATCAGACACTGTAAAAATATGAGATTGTTAAAATCTAATTTGTCATTGAATTATTACAACTGTAAATAGGGTACTCTTTCAAACAAGAGTAGTGGCCACAAGCGTAATAGTTATGGGTTTAGTATCATGATTTGGTTCTTTAATTGAATTGATGTTGTCAACACTCTGATTTCTTATGTCTGTTATCCGCAGTTTCCATTTATTTTTACCTAATTTGCACGTTTTATGAGTTGTAGACGTACCATCTTATTTTGTCATAGCTATGGATAAATAATAATGAAGTTGGTAATTTCTTGAAGTTAGCAATAAAGAAGTGATCTGGTCATGAAAATTGCTAATAATTATTCGCGATGAAACATAAAAATGCAAGCTTTTGATTGAAATAAAGAAAAAATTATGAAAGCTGCAAAGAAATAAAGGAAACAAATATATTCATTGATTACAAATAGATTCCATTGGAACAACTAGGACCGTATACTGGTTGTGTAGATAGCCGCATCACAAGCAATCGAACTGCATCCGATTTTCTAGAACTTTCGATACAATAACTCATTTCTTCATCAGATCTTAATAGTATCCAATCTCCACCATCACGGTACTTGAGCTTAGTCCCGTCACTCAAATTGAATCTCCTACCAATTTCTTTCTCAACAGTCAAAAATGTTGCTTCCAAGACAGAGAGACGAAATTTAATCATCTCACCATCAAGCTATGCTTTTATAGTCAGGGTATTTTGGTCTATACGGATGGTTGATGGCTCCTGAATTGCTCCATTGTGTTCTTCATTTGTGTCGATTTGAACAATGGATGAATCATTTGCCTTTCTCTTCATAAAATTCGGTCCTGGCCATTCCAGGATGCCAAGTTCTTTAAATTTCCGTTTTAATGTGGATAAAGATACTGCAGTAAAAAAACATTTGGTAATAAAATTGTTGATTTTAATATAGAGCATAATCGTTAAGTTGATTTTAATATAGAGCATATATAATCGTTAAATACTTGTATGATTGTTTATTGGATTACATCGAAACAGAAGGCAAGCGGACAACAAGCTGTGCCGCTACTCCTTTTTGAATCGCAAAACCCAATCTTTTAAAAACTATATTTGCTGATCTTGGAGTCATAACATTACTATGCATGACCCGCTGAACACGGGTAAGTAGCTCCACAGCTTCAGGCGCGAGGAAACCAAAAGTGTCAAAAGCAAAAGGAATAAATATTGTTGGTTGTCAAGACACGCCTTTTCATGTTTTGCCACCTTACCTGAAGCAGCTTTTAATGCGGCTTGACCGACCGCGAAACCACTGCTTCCTAAGCCCACCAAAGGAGAAACCCCTGTTAAATCCACACACACGTGTTTCCATCCTATCCATCCAAACACCAAAATGTCAGCCGGTCGAAGAGATGATCTTCCCTCCGACGGGTCAGTCAGAAAATTCACAGGTGCTTCTTTCTTAACAGAAATTCCAGCTCGCCTGAATATATCAAAGAGCACATCCCTAACCAGATCGTGTCGGTACTTGAACCCCGGGAGCTCTTTACAGTGCACCGCGTGCTCCCCATATGAGTCTAAACACGCTTTACGACAAACATGACATATCTCATCAACCGAAAATAGAGTAATCATAAGGCGATACTTAAGGATACTACGATACTCCACTGGAGACATATGCTGGCCTAACCCATCTATAGGGATAGCGAGAAGAAAATCTTGAGCATGTGGTGCTTGTAGACACTCAAAAATGGCTTTTTGTCTGCTTGTCATGTTAAAGTGTGACTCCATGTCGTGAACAATTTTACTGAAAAGAGTGCTCGCCAATGCATGCTGGGCTTTAGAGGGGGCGGTCTCTTTGTTAGAGAAACTACTAAAATCGAAGCTTGGAATCATATCACGAAGACAAGCCAGAGCACAAGAATAATCAGAATCCATCCCACATATACCACTGTCTCGCAAAATGTGATCCTGAAGCACCCACGATTGGGCTCTCGAGGCCACAAACGCATAAGAGGAAGCCTCTACTGCCGAATACAACCCCAAACCCCCATTCTTAATGGGTAAGGAAGCAAGTCGCCATTGGAGGTCTCCAAAGAAAGGACCTCCACAAACTACAACGTCCTCGATCGCCTCACGCAATCCCTTGTCAAAAAACACCGCTGCCTCCATCATGTGTACAGGTTGGCATGTTCTCAAACCGAAGAAAAGTTTAGCAATACCCATACATAATCGAAGCAAAAGTAACTCACTCTGCGGGTCACCAAGTTTTGGGAGAAGACGCATCAAATCAACAGCATTAGTAGCTCTCTTCTTTGCCAAACCCTTAATAAACCCGGTGTCTTTACTAACAGCTCCCCCAAGAAGCTTCACCCCTAATAATGGTCTCCCGATGTCAGTAGGGAATAAACCATCACGAGACTTCGTACCATCACAAGAAGGCCAAAATAGCTCAGTTTTCTTAATATTCAGTTCAAGACCCAAAGTTGGACCCGTCACCTTAATGATATCCAGCACTTTAGCCACCTCCATTGAATCTCCAATGACTGTCCCATCATCAAAGATACCAGGCATGAAGAAGAAGCTTGCAATTGTCTCGAATCTGATGCACAAGGGGGTGTAAAACCAAGGAAAAAAGGAGTGGTCCCAATGGGTCTCCTTGTTGAACCCCTGTGGTGGACCAAATATTATCATCCCCAAGATATAGTCTTGATGGCTGCCCATATAAAAATTCCACTCACAAGGAAATAGAAGGGCATCTGATCCTTACCTCATGAAGTAAAGCTGATCTATCCACCATATTAAATGCATTAGAAAAATCAACTGTAAGCATTGCAAGAGACCCATCAGTGTGGCGCTCACTCAATACCCTGTTGGCGCTATGTAATATGGCCTCCGCACCACCCGACACACCAACCCCAAACTGGAAATCATTAAGGTATTTGGTCATTTCTTTGCCAACCCCTTTCATAGCCACCTTAGAAACCAAACGCCTCCATATAGTACCCACTGCAATAGGTCGGATCCCGTTGTCGGGTTTTAAAAGTGGTGTAAGAGGAGCAGACGCGACAAACTCTGCCAAAGTAGACGGACATCTCCCTCCTAACCATAAATTAACCACTGCAGTGATAGCACATATGAGGTCAGTGGCAATAGCCGACCCTTCTCCACAAAGAGCATCCAAAATATGTTGCGCTCTCAAACCGTCCCTCCCACACGAAGTTCCTTTGGGAAACGATTTAATGCAACCAAGGACACTATCAACCTCTGCCACAAGAGGAGGCTCGAAATAAGTCATGTTCGGCATAGCCGGCGGCTTCTTGTACGGGTGTTTAGCTTCTAAAGCCTTTGTGGTATCAGAATTGTAAGGTGCAACACCAGATGAGCATAACACCTTTTCTGCAGCAGTAAAGTGACCATCCGCAACTTTTCGAAGACACTGTTTAACGTTATTGTTGACAAGATCCCCCTCCTTTTGAATATCCATGTCACCTTGGCCTAAGGACCTCAAACTAGAACCATTTAACAGATTTTTAATTAACATGGTAATACCGTCAACTTTCCCCCATGTGGCTAAAGAACTCATTATTGAATGATGTTGCATGGCTTTCCTATTCCCGGACCTGCTTTCGTGCCTATTTTTGGGTCTGAACACCTGTAAAGTGCAACGAGGAAGAAGTAACAGCCTAACCCACGCATCAACAGAATCTAGTTGAGCAACCACTTTATAGAGTGTTGTTTTCAAAGCTTGCGAAAAGGCCATCCGACAACTATGAGGGATACTCTTGACGGTAACGATAGGTGCCTTAAGTACACGATCAAGGAGGGAGACATCCAACACGAAGGACTCATGAACAGTTGTCTCGGGGCCCTTGATAAAAGGTTTCGAAATCCCAATAATGTGTGTATCCGAGTCAATTGCATGATCGTTAAACTTCACAATGCCATCAGGGTGATGACAAGCACGTTTCAAGCTCTGAAGGTTCATGCAATCCCCACACAACCATTGATCCAACACCTTCAATGTTTCATCCACTTTCAAAAACAAGCCATGGTCTGTAGAGATCGCCTCCCGCAACACACTTTTACGTTCTTCTTTAGTAAGGTGCACACTCTTGAGATGAGAGATCAAACGAGAAATCCCCTTATTTCCCGCTCCACCATTCGAACAACAATGAAACGCACGGAACGGACACGGCCATGAGCCGTTCAAAGTAGATGAATGAGTTGTCATAAAATATGACAAAACGATACTAAAACTTAAAAAGACATTTCATCGAACACTTGGCGTGCAGTTATAAAGAAAACCCCGTTTCACATGATTGGAGGAAGACGATAGGATCGATGGCCGGTAAAGTCGTAGTGATGATTAAAATCTTGAAAGACGGGGATTGTTTTGTGGGGGGGGGGGGGGGTTGGGGGTTGGGGTTGGGTTTTTGTATGATTAAATTAGTTAAACCAACAAAATTTTCAAACTATTTTTCATAGCATGCATTATTATTTTTTGTCATAACTATTTTTATGGTATATCCAAATTGTTTTTCAATGACTTCTCGAGGTAGTACTTTTGGAGTTGTCTTGCACAACTAAATTAGAAGGTACTTTTGGAGGTAGTGCTTTTGGCTTTGGTGATGATCTCTTTCCTTGAAAAATCTTGAATATTTCAGATTCGTCAATTTTACTTTCTGTAGCACTCACGGCAAAAATAACATCTAGTTCGTTACCTAATTCCACACCAGAAGCAAACTTGAACCTTGGCAAACACCTTTTTAATAATAAGATTATGGTCTTTAAAAGTTTAACACAGTTCAGTTTTTTGTTCCATACGAATTCAAACACATAATCAAAATTACCAGTGTCATTACTCCTCAAGCATATTGTAAGAGCGCATGTTCTATAGTTTCTATTATGATTGAAATCTACCACCGTATCTGATTGAAACTCAGAAAAATAGCGTGATTTATAATCTTGAAGCGTCTCCAGAGAAAATTCCTCTGTGATACCTTGTGGAATCACACAGTCTAAAGTATTCATCAAACCGAAAATATCGATTTTGTTCTAAAGCATTACGATAACCAGTCAAATTTAACTGCCAATAATTGCTTTGTTTGAGTGTCCCCCAAAGAAGATGATGAGAGCACACAACTTTTATCCGCATAAGCGATCCAAACTTGAGCAAGAGCTAATTTATGTGATTCACAAACGACCTTTAATGCCTCTTTGATCTCCTCCTTGTCAAGTTTAAGACCATTTATATTCTGTTTTAGAATTGCAAACATCATAATATAACAGTATGACAAAGAATGAAAAAGATTATTGTTTTCAATAGCTACAAAACACTTTTTTTTGTTGGGTGGGGTGGGGGGGGGGGGGTTGGGGTTGGAGATTCAAGTTATTGTTGGTATATATAGAAATTTACTTAAAGCACAAATGATGATATTGTGGATGAACTATTTATCATTTTTGTAAGCCTTACCGTGTATGGTATAAGATCTTGTACAGGAATCACATCCAGACCAGCTTCCTATAAAGAGAAGTAGGAAACTAACTTAAAACTAAAATGTGTTTAGCAATGATCATATAGATGGTGGTTAGGTTTAAAAGAATAAAAAAATATATAATAAAAAGGCAATTCCTTTGAATTTTTTTGTGAAATCTCCAAACACATACTTTTAGTGCCCTAATCGCCTCTGAAACGAAATCCCTAAACAGGTGAGCCTGAAGGTGAAAAGTAAACTCGAGAACACCAATACATGAGCTTTGAGAAGAGAAACAAATAGGAAGCATAATAGAATAGTTCAAGCCGCTGCCAACAAAAAAAGTCTCTGCCTGAATCCATTGGAGCTGAGTGAAATACAGCAAACGATTGAGAAATGCGGTGGCAGGTCCACCGCTTATGATCGTGTGATCCGCTTCTTCAATGTCAGGCTTATAATAATTCATGTCGATATTATATTTATAATCCTCAGTATATAGCCTATACTTGGCGATATCGTTGGAAAGAATATTCCAGACGGCAAACGGTTGAGCTGAGGTTGAAAGGAGCTGTCTGCCGTCGATTGTTACAGGTGCCCAGAACTGACCAAATAACGGCGCCCAGTAAGCATTAATATTAGAAAGTACAGAGTTAATCTTGTCGTGAATCTCCAGATCCGCTGTGCAATTTACAGTAGTTAGTTAGTTAGTTAGTTATATATTAGAAAATAATTAATGCAGATTTCTTTCATCAATTTATCTCTCGTCTTTACAATTAAAAAGAAGAACGTAACTCACCTGCAGCAGCAGCAGCAGAAGAAGATGAATTATTATTAATTTCAGATCCTTCATTTTGCCTCCAAAAAACCCATGGCTTATAACCATTTTCAGCCCCCTTGTATTGAAGAGAGATTGGAGAAAAGCATTCGAGGAATTTGTAGACATCTGTACCTCTGTAATCATCATATCTCAATTTAGTTGATGACTCTCACACATTGAACGAATGAACCAACACCACAAGTCTTCTATTTAATATGCCTGAAACGTTGCAGAAACATCCCTCCACTATTTGTTTAGATACACCTTACACCATGAGTATTCATAAAGCCTGTGCCCCAGGCATTATGTACCTCGTGACGCCCAGTCAGAGTTATGGTTTTTTACAAAAACATGGTGTACATAAAGCCCCACCTTCAGGCGTTATGCGCCACGTGGCGCTCAATCACTATTAATTTTATTTGTTTTTTTGAAATAATAATTCATTTAAATAATTAAACATAAAATTAAAAAACTACATTAAAATCACAAATAAAAACTAAATTAAAATAAAAAATACATTAAATTAAAAAAAATACATAAATAATACTAATAAGACTACATGTAAGGAATCTTTTTCTCGACGCGAGTCCCCGCCAAGTTCGTGGAACAACTCTTTGTTGCCTTGACGGCGGTAGATGGGTTCGATTGTGGATTTTGGTTGCTTGCGTTGCCTTGACGGGAAAATTGACCGAAACCGAGAATATTTTGGTAGTATTGTGGTAGAAATAATTGTGTAAAAAGTATTTGGTAAAGAAGTGACAGAAAGAAATGTTTAAAAAAAATGAGGTTTGGGTTTGTTTTTATAGTATAGTTTTAGTTAATAAAAAGTTTTTTTTTTTTTTAAAAAAAAACCAAACAGCTCCCCAACCCAACGGATAGATTTTTTGAATGTTGAGCAATTATCAGCTTTTGTGTAAAACGCCAAAAAGTAAATAAATAAATAAAGCTGCCACCGCCTACCATCGTTGTCCGCCACCGCCACCGCCACCGCCACCACCAACACCCACCACCTCCTACCTCTTGCGAATATCGTTTTACCTCTCTACGCTTCCGCCATCATCACCCTATTCCTTTTCCTTGTATCCGTACAAGTTCCTGTCACCATACAACTAACCACAAATTCTCTACTCCGCTTTCAAGCAGACATGTCGGTTTCAGTGGCAATAAGTCTCTTATGCTTGATCTTCTTGTCAATACCGCACTTTTGGATTGTTAATTCCAATCTAATGATCTTATGCTTGTCCCCTAGGGATGACTTATTGTTAAAAGTGCTAAATATACTTTTTAGGTGGTTATATCACTCCCTTAGAAGTATTCGTGTGCATGAAGTTCTATGCATTCTTAATGCTCGTAATGACGAAGTTGAAGCACATCTAGATCAGGTTGATCAACAAGAGGAGTTGAATTCGGAGCCATATGACCATTTTTCCGTGATAGATGTGGATGATCAACTTGAATCCGAATAGGATAGCTGCTTCGGGGTTTTGGATTTCTTATGTTGTACGCGGTGTAATTATTTATGTTTATTATGTGTGCATGTTAAACTTTTGTACTTAATTTTGAATCGTTGTAATAATATGAGCTACATGATTTAGTTTGCGAAACAATCAGTTTGGGTTCGACTATTATTTTTTTGATTAGTATATCTAATGTACCATTTGTGATTACTGATTAGAGAAACTACTTTTTCATCATGGAAAATGTAAAGATTGATCGAATATGACACGGTAAGAATATTCTTAAAATTGAAGGATGTTATGTAATAAAACAAAAATCTTTAATTACCAGTGTTGCCTTTTATTAAAAAAGTATTCATTAGTAAAAAAATTTTAACTAAACTTTTCATAATTAATGGGTTCTAATATTTTATAAAAATAATATTGGGTTCACTCACCGAAAAAAACTGGGTTTGCTCGTACCGGCCCACATGACATGATGGCGCCCCTCAACGAATAGCCTAAACATGGTGTAAACATACATTAATATTAATATAGATACAAGTTATATATTTACGATGAAAATTATATAGAAACGTGTATAAAATTAAACATAATGTAACAATGGACTCAAATTGTAGAAAACATTACATACTAAGTTTTTATGAAAGAAACTTTTTATTAAAAAAACAACTTAAATAAATTTAAAACGCGTAAATGAAATTCTTTCTATGCAAAGATAATAAGCATTGGTCATGAACCTTGAACCTGAGCTTGAACCTCATGCCACTAATTTTATAATACAACTTTTTGGCTTTTATCTTGGTGGGGACATATTTTGAAGTCTACCATAATTGCTTGACATATACATTTGGTCATTATATTCAACTTTTATTAATTGAATTTATGTTTGAAACACATATATTGTCGATGAATATTGTTGGATAGAAGAATCCGATTCGTCTTTAAAATCTGGATGCGTGATTCAATGATATATTGGTATGGTGTTTGCTTTTTTCATAAATATAGTAATATGTTTAAAATACCTACAAGTGAAATGTTAAGTGGATTTCCGATGAGAAATAATTATTGTTCGATATACATATGGTTATTGGTTAAGTTATTGTTATTGTACAAAACTTTTATTATCGTATGAAGTGTACAAAGTCTACTAAACCATTGATTTCAGTTAAAACCACATGGTGATATAATTGTAAATATGGAACCTGGATTGTGCACAAAGCTACGTAATCACACAAACATGCATAATTACACAACTTATATGATAATTATACAACCTAATTTCGTAATTACGCATGGGTATAGTCACGCACGTTATAAACACGACACAATTTTGGTATTTATAAAGTTCGTTTTTTAAATTATAACAAAATGGGTACCAAATTAAAGAGATAGAATGAAATGATGGATTTATGTGGTGAAGTTAGTGTTGTTCAAAAAGCCCGTGGTTCGCGGCTCGCTTGAAAATAGCTCGAAAAAAGCTTGGCTCGAAATAGCTCGATTCTAAATGAACTCGACTCGACTCGGCTCGATTTCTAAACGAGCTGAGCTCAAGCCAGGGTCAGCTCGGCTCGTGGCTCGGTCTTGGTTCGACTCGATAGCTCGGCTCGTTGGCTCGTTTAGATTAAACCCTAAATTTTAATATCTATATATAATAATATCATACCAAGAAATAAATAAATAAAAATTATATATATATTATGTCACTGAATATCTAAAATTTTATAAAAAAATAACGAAATAAAACATATAAATTTATAAATTCTCTAGTTTATAAATTTTATATAATATATATGATAAAATTATATTTTTTGTATTTTATATATCAAAATTTGTAAAATATAAAAATAATAAATTAAAAAATTAAAGGAGCCCGCTCGACGAGCTCGAGCTCGGCTCGAGCTTTATACGAGCCGAGCTGAGCTTTATAAGAGCCGAGCTCGAGCTCGATTTTTCAGCTTGATAAAGAAAACGAGCCGAGCTCGAGCCAGCTCGATTAAGTTCAAGCTCAAACTCGAGCACACTCTGGCTCGACTCGACTCGGCTCGTTTAAAGCCCTGCGTGAAGTTTTTTTTTCCAACGTTGTATTAAAAAGTTAACATTATAACGGAATTTGATAAAAACCACAATTGTGCGTTAATATACATTTCCTACTTATAATTATGCCACCAAGAGTTTGTGTTAAAACTTAAATGAAATCATTGGCCCAATATCCTCCGCACGCTTTGTATGATAAGATGGATATTCGGTACTATTTCATGATATTTTTTGTATGTTTTAATAGGACATGACGATTGTTAAAACTAAGAACACTTTCATTAGAGTTTATATCTCCACGTATACTTTAACTAAAGCATCAAGTGATCAAACATCTTTTTCTCTTAATAAGAAAGAAAGAAAATTCTTTTGAAACAAATTGACGTCACAATATGATCACGGAGACATGTCGACCCTTGAACCCTTGGACTGAACCTTGGACACTTGTATCACTTTCCACGTAATTCAGCCATTCAACTCTTCACTTATAAATACGGAAGCTACAGACAACAACAAGAAATCACCTCTTCGATTAATATATATTCTTTCGCCATTTTCAGGTGATAGCATTCTTCTCTCACGACCAGTTTCAAGATCATAGATGGATCTGAATATCGATGTACGGTTTCTTCTCTTACCTCTTGCATATCTCCTTTTCCCTCTCTACGCTTCCGCCATCATCACCCTATTCCTTCTTCTTGTATCCATCAAAGTTCCTATCACCATACAACTAACCACAAATTCTCTACTCCGCTTTGAACACAAAGACATGTCGGTTTCGGTGGCAATAAGTCTCTTATGCTTAATCTTCATGTCTACACCGCACTTTTGGATTGTTAATTCCATTCTAATGATCTTATGCTTGTCTCCGTGGGATGATTTATTGTTAAAAATGCTAAAGATACTTTTTAGGTGTGTATATCACTCCATTAGAAGTATTCGTGTGCATGAAGTTCTATGCATTCTTAATTTCGTAATGACGAAGTTGAAGCACATCTAGATCAGGTTGATCAACAACAAGAGTTGAGTTTGGAGCCAGATGACCATTTTTCCGCTATAGATGTGAATGATCAACTTGAATCCGAATTGGGTAGCTAGCTGCTGCGGGGTTTTGGAAGGCTACCGGTTTTTATTGTGTTGTACGTAGTGTAATTGTTTGGGTTAATTATGTGTGTGGTTGTTTGTTAAACTTTTGTGCTTAAATTTGAATCGTTGTATTAATATGAGCTAGATATTGAGCATGTACTATACTATACACATGATTTGGTTTTGTGAAATGATCAATTTGGTTGGATTATTATTTGTTCGATTAGTATCTAATGTATCATTTGTGATTAATGATTACTTTTTCATCATCAAATAATATGTATAGGTTGATATAATATGACACGGTAAGAAATTCTTAATATTGAAGGGTGTTATATAATAAAACAAAAAATTTATTGCCTTTTAGATAGATTGTTAATTTTCATCTTAGTAATTCGCAAATACATGTATAGCAAGTTCTTTTAACAGTTAATCAATTAAGTTTTCAATTACGTTCAAAATGAACAATTTTTCAAACATGAAGTAAATAAAATAATATGGCTATGATGGTGCATGGTATCTTTGATCTTTGATAGGGGTCAAACTCAGGTTCAAGCTCAAGGTCTGGAATACTTACAATTATAAAAGTCAAATAAAAATGTGTATAAATTGGATAGATGAATATTATATCTAGTGAACATCAACTAGAATCCCAATAGGGATTTTGGAAGGCTACCGGTTTTCAGTTTTACTCTGTATAAAATGTGTATAAATTTTCGGTTACCCTTGTTGCCTTTTAGTTACGCCTTAATATTCACAACTATACATGCATACCAAATTGTTTGAAATAGGTAAATCAAATATCTTATAAATGAACAAGTTTTCAAACATGAGTACTACAAAGAAAATAATAGGACTGATAATATAATACATTAACTTTGATGTTGATGCCTTTGATCCCTAGTAGGGGTCAAGGTTCAGGTTCAGGTTCAAAGGCTAGAAAAATTGAAATAATAAAAGTCAAAATATAAATGTGTACAAATATTGGATAGATACGTGTGATCTAGCTACTTTCGTTAGCATTCTCTTTTTATTAACTAATTGTTCTTTTATGGAACTTTTTATGATTGGTGAACTTACGTATTAGGAGTATATGTATATGTTCTTTGCTTAATCTCATTAGCCTTAAATATGCTTATTTATTTGTGATTTCATATTTCTCACTAGCGTATTCACTATTAATGTTTGACAAACCTTGAGTTGTTAGATTAAAATGTAAGAGATCGGTTTTGTATAAAAGTTATAATAACTTGGGTTTTGGCTATTACCTGAAAATTAAATTAAATTTGTATGAATTAATTGTTTAATAAATGGATCCCAAATACCGAATCTAACACTATAAAAAGTCAAAATATTGTAAGCTATAAGAAGAAAAGAAAAGAAAAAAAGGTAGCAAAAAAAAAGGACAGCAATGAGAAGAAAATCAGAAATTGCGTGGATAATAAATATTTGTTGCCCATTACGTCTATGCATATTTGAGAAGAGATCCCAGACTCATGGCCCTTGAACCCTTCTTTATATCTGGGCAGCGATTTTTTTTGGGCAGCCAAGCAATTTTCTTTCGGGCAGCGATTTTTTTGGGGGTTAGAGCAAATTTTGTTATTACTTTGTAGAGGTTGACAAATAAACCGGTTAACCGACCGGACCTAAAAATCAAACCGAAACCGAACCGGTTTGAAACCGCTTTTGTAAAAACCCGTTTGGAACCGACTAAAACCGAAGGTTCGGAACCAGTTTATAATTTCCTCCACCAAAACCGGTTAACCGAACTGAAACTGGTCAAAACCCAAACATAAAACGATCAAAAAACGAACAAAATTGATCGTAATCTGGCATAGAAACCGATTGCAACCCGAACTGAAACCGATCATAAACTTATTTTAACTTTTGTTGACTAAATCGAACCGGTTTCAACCCGAACCGGTTTGTGCACCTTTGCTACTTAGCTTTATTTATAGCAATTTGTTAGAAACCGTTTTATAGCATGAATTGAATAAATGAAACCCATATATTATACTAAAAGTAATAATCTTTAATTATGTTAGATGTAAATTTATATGCAATAGACCGGTGAGGGGTGAAATATAATAAACGAGAAAGACTGAACTGGACTCACAAATTGAGATGCATCATGATGGATAATTTATTTATTAAGATTTAATTTCAAAACAACGATTGCATATTCTAAAACTTGTCTCGCTCACAAAAGCAGTTGGATCAAAGTTGTAGAAGACTATAGTGGCGGAACTTGAATACTTAATTCGGGCGGACGAAAACTAGAACATTTAAAAGTATCACATAATTTTTTTCATTAATTCAAAAAAAGATGGGTCCGGATCCTTCTCACCCTTTAAAAGGGTCATCCATGGATTTTATCAAATGTCGATATAAAAAAATAGATCAAGAGCCTTCAAAGAGCCAAACATGATAAGCAGTAGCCGTAAGACCTTTATTATAGGGAAAATATATATAGAACTAATTATTATACAAATCACCTATCAAAAAACCATACAATAGAATTATTATAAATTAATAATATTAGGATCGAGATATTTAATTAATTTAACGAGATATTATTATGTCAATATAATAATAGTTTATTAATTTAAATAGATTTTACGTATGACCTTTAAATTTCTAAGTGCAATTTACATTCTTGAATTTGTCAAATTTATTGTTTTTGAATAAATAAAAATATTAGTTCATGGTACAAAAAAAATTACAAAAACAAGTTTCGGGTACATTTCTTCTCTATGTACATTAAACATGGTTAGAAATTGATCACTATAAAATGCTCATTGAAAAATTTAAAAACCACACCACCTAAGGATTCATTTTTAATTTTTAAAATTGATTAATATAGATATAAAGTTTAATAAAAACAAATGACTATAGATTCAATTTTTACTAGATAATCTTAGAATTTTGAATCTTTTAGTATATATATAATATAATACACTAAGATTTCAAAAAAGCTATTATTTTATCGAAGTTATCAATTTATCGAGTATTAATTTATAGAGGTTTTACTGTATATTACACGGGTTGGCCAACCCAAAAACTTGTGTGCGGTGTAGAACGGGTAATGTTTGTGGGATGGCGGGTCTAACCTGAAGCGAACCCAAAAATTTAAAACAAACACGGAAATCATGTCAGACACATGAAGCGATCATTTTATACTGTATATTTTTTAATTTTTTTCATGTGTTTATACTTTAACGTTACACTTTTACAACAAAAGATACAAATTAATTAACATTTTTACCATGAAACAAGCTTACGGGTTTGATCGAAACTGGCATGTTTATACCAAGCTCATGCCCATGAATTTCGTGTTATAGATTGTAACAATCAGTCTTGATAATTTTTTATAACATGGATACTGGCTGCACTATATTTGTATGAAGAGCCGGTTGGGACATAGAGCGACTGGCCAGAGTACTTAGTTTTCGTGAGCACAAAATTTATATATATATATATATATATATATGGGAAGGTTAACGTACAAATGAAATTAACGTGCTAAACGTGCGAATCAAGTAAAGTAATTATGTAATTACATAATAGTGCAATTATCATAGAGTAATTACATAATTACTCTACTTGTATATATAATTACTTTACTTAATTCTCACGTTTAGCACGTTAAATTCATTTGTATTTGATCCAAAACCTATATATATATCAAACGGGGGCGTGAATGCGAGATGCCAGCGCCGGCGGCTTATGTGCGACCTGTGGCCCACACCTCCCCTAAATAGGGTTCTTTTCACCTTTCCCTCACGGTACTTGTACGCTATCGGTCGTTGAGGAATACTTAGGACCACGCGAACTGGTTAGATGCGTGGGGCAGAGGGCTGAACATTGTCCCACTTCCCTCATCGGGTTCCTCTCTGTTCATCATGAGGTTGTTGGGATAAAGGTGCCTCCACCGAGAAAGGTTCATTCCGAGTCACAAGAACCATTTTTGAATTATTTTATCTTTTTGTTATGGCTGCACTCCGCGCGTCGGATGCTGTTGAAGAATCAGCCAGCCAGTTAGTTATACCCTTTCAATAAAAAAGTTCAGTAAGTCAGTTTTGCAGGCGTGTTCGTTTTGGCTCCCGATCGAGAACGAGAAAGAGGCGATGCACCTTCCTTGCTGCCCCTCGCTGTTGCGTTTTGTTAGGCAATGGATTACAAGAACAAATGTAGTTCTCTTTTTCGTGGTCATCGAGCTCGTCGGAGAAATATACTCTCCCTTATTCATCGCTTATATATACACATATATATATAGGGTATGGATCATGCGAGAAGTCAAGCTACAGCGAGAAGTACGCGAAATCAATATAGACCATTGATTATGTGTAATCAATGGATTAGAAAAGTTATGGCAAACTTGTATTTATGAAGATATTAATCTACCAATATTTTAATGAAGAAGGGTAGTTTAGTATTTGTTTTTTGGACTTTTCAAAGTGAAACTTAAGTCATTAATAACATTTAATTGTTATTATTACTAACTAATAGAAAGTTACCTTTAAATTTTTTTAGTTCTTATTTTTTAATTGAAGTTATTAATTAAACTAATGTTAAACAAATATAATTTTAATCAAATACTATAATATCTTCAATCATATTTTTTCATATACAGTAAAATATTATATATTGCCTACACATATTTATTTATTATAAGTCCATGCATATTAATGTATTGTGTATGTGGAATTACGATTGCGTATATGAAATTTTACAATTGTAGGATGTTAACATGATTTGTTATTTATTATATGTAGTATAATATGAAAAATAAAAAAATAATAAATTTTGTAGGTTCATATATGTACTGTGTATCTAGTATTTCGAATTTTGTACGTGTGGTTTTTATCGTGTGTAGGTTCCTTTATGAACTGTGTAGCTTCATATATTACTGTGTAGGTGATATTTCCAATGGTGTATGTATAATTTTTACCCTGTGTAGGTTCATTTTTATATTGTTAGTGTGACAATCGTCAATTTCAGGTTAACTCCGTTAACTCAACTCCGTCAATTCAAACTTAAGATCATTGAATCTGTAACGCACACCTCATTACATTTAAACTAGGGTTTAAATGACACTTGACACTTACTACATGTGTAGTCTTTCAGGAATTGCACCGAAACGCAAACGAGTTGACGCAAACAATTGGTGAATAAACGAAAAACGTCAAAACAATAATTATGTGATAATTATGTGTTAGACATATGTGTTACTTGATTATATTATGTATGATACTAAACAAGAAACAAGAGCTAGTTAAAATAAGCTAGAAAAGTGCAAATTAGAAGTTGAGGGACCTAGATGTAACATGTTATTATAAATAATAATATAAACCTAAACCCTAACACTCTTTCTCTCCCTCCCAAACCCGACGGCAGCTCTATGCCCCCCCCCCCCTTGCGATCGGCCTCATATACACACATACAATCAAGATTGCTCAAGTTTGATTGAAGATTAAGGTGTTAGGAAGGTATAAACAACTATCCTATGCATCCTCTATGCTTAATTTCGATTTTAATGGGTTAATTATAAACCCTAGGTCTGATTTTTATATATGATGGTGTTCATATGTCTTGTTTTGATTGAAAGATGTATTGATTGTTGAATTGATAGCTAGTATTGGTGCTATTGCATGTTAATTGTTGTGTCTTTGAGTTTGAGATCAAATAAAACCCTAACCATGTGTGTATGGTGTAATTGATATGCATGGATAGTGGTTATAGTGTCTAGAATGTTATATGAATGATTTGTGGTCCATAGATAGTTAAAATGTTGAGTTTGGATGCAAACAGTTTCTGGACAGATTGTGTTGTTGATGTTCAATTGACTGTAACGGGGTGTGAATGTGAAAATTGGTCAAGATAATTGATACTACTGTAAACTAGGTTGAGTCTAGTTTCTAAAGAATATAAATTTGCAATTTTTGGACGTGTGAAAGTTAACCTTTATGATATTACAAAAACGTTGTGCAAAGCTGAGTTGTTAGACCTGCTGTTAGGTTGTTTTGTAAATATTATATCTCATGAACTACGAGACCAATTGGGTTGGTTCCACTTCTGGAAGTTGACTTGTTGAGTTAGAAACCTAACCCAAGTGGTCTTGCATTTTTTGGATTTTTCATTTAACGGGAATTTCAAATAACATTCTGTTGCGCATGAATTTGACTGTTATGAGTTTGCTGTAATGATTTGATTATTGTGAGAAACCTATGTGGAATAAAAATATAATAAAATATGTTCTGGAAACCTAAGACATATATGCTTTTGTGATTATTTTTTGTAAATTAATTGTGATGCTATGAACGGTGGGATTGACTAGTTTTTCAAGTAGAATTCTGTCGTTAAGAAACTAGTTGCTGAATTTTGTGAAAGTTGCATGAAACAACGTGATTGCTAATTTATTATCGTGTTTTGACCAAAATGCCCTTGCGGGGAATAATTGCTAATTGATTGTCATGATTTGACCAAATTGCCCTCGTGGGGAATAATTGCTAGTTAATTGTTATGTGTTGACCAAATTGCCCTTACGGGGAGTAATTGCTAGTGATGTACATTATGAATACATGACACGTAAATAATTGCTCACACACGTATCGTATCACAATTGTACTCGTTAAGTCACACACGATTCACAAACAAACACGAAACGTATCTTGTGATTAGGAATTATGTGCCGGGTCTAGAGACTCGATATTAGTTCCGATACTTAGAAAATCTCCTTGTTGTTTTAGAACGCTAGAGAGAGTTTTCTGTGACGCGCATCACTTGGTGATTTATTTTGGGAATTCTTCACAAACAGTGAGTTTCACTTACCCCTTTTAAACTGTTTTAAACGCTTTTCACTTGGGGGAGATAACATACTCCGAAAAACGCATTTAAGATTTTGTTAGTAAATTATATATCACTTGTAAAGGCTAAGTGGCAAACGAAACATTTGAAGTCCTACACATCGAACCGGTTAATATTTGGAATAGCGAGTCACTGTTGAGTAGTACTACTGGGTTTGACAAACCCCACCCAACGCTAAACTCGACTGGAGGTCGACCGGGTGTAATTTTGGCTAACACGTACCATGGTCTGGATGACCTGGTGACAAGGCACTTGATAAACAGTCAGCTTCAGTGTCGAACACTTAGTAATATTTGTTGTATAGGCTAGCCACCTATCGATATATAATTGATTTAACACTATCTGGTAACACAAAACGCTGAACGCAAAACGCTAAACGCAAAACGCTGAACGCAAACGCTAAACGCTTTATTTTATATAAACTTGTGAACTCACCAACCCCGTGTTGACACTTTTAGTATGTTATTCTCAGGTAGCCGAGGCGGGCGCGCGGTATAGGATCATGCATTATCTGAAACGCTTTTGTTTATGCAAACTATTTAAAACTGTTATCATTGAGTTTAAGTTGTCCTGCGTGACGCAACATTTATTTTATGGTTTTTACGCTTCCGCATTTAATTACTCGTAAACGTTTTTATGGTTTGATTATAACTAATGAATCCAATCCTGTTAGTTCACACCCTCTGACGGTAAAACTCCATTAGTGGATTTTGAGGGTGTGACAGATTGGTATCAGAGCCATTGGTTATAGCGAACTAGAAATTGCATGCATACTAGACTATAACCGCGACGACCCATTAGTTATAATGATACGCACTGCATAGATTTGTGTAGTCTTTGTTATTTTATCTCTTTACCCCTTTCACTCATACGCGCGCATACACATCTTACCTGTAGGAATGTCGACGCCGCCATCATCATCATCATCCGATCCGATGACTCATGCTCACGGGAAAGAACCGCAGTTACCTACCTCGTTGCCACCCCGTGTAGTCCCGGAACTCGAAGCGCCCGCACCGAAGAGGTATCGCTTATCCGGAGGCATGTACGAAAACGAAGTTAGCTGGGATTGGTACCCTAATATGATCAGACGTATGGTCTATCGCGAACAAGTTCCCCAGCTACCCCACCCGAACCATCCTGCTTATCCCAACACCCTACCACCCATAACCGAACCTGTAGAGCGTGTGCTCGCAGCTGTTGTTTCTTGTTTGGAGCGTGATGTTGGTTACATGCGCTATACGAGAGCGAACGTTTCCGGACTGTTAAAAGATGGAACCGAAACTAAAGAGGAAATTTCCCGCATGACAGTAGCAATGAAGGAAATGCAAGAGGCTAGTGATCAACAGATGAAGATTATGAGAAAGATGCAAGCCGAGATGATAGACTTGCAAGAGCAACTCCAAGTAGCAAGGACCCGAACCGAGATAGCTTTAGAGCGCTGCGATGTCTTACAAATGCAAATTGCTCAGAACGCAGCCGAACCCGAGGCAGAGCCTGAGGCAGAACCTGAAGCAGAGCCTGAGGCAGAGCCTGAAGAGGAACCCGAAGAAGATTCCGACGAGGAGCCTGAGGAGGATCCCGAGGAAGATCCCGAGGAGGAACCTGAAGAAGAACCGGAGGAAGAACCAGCAGAGGAGGAGGCACACTCAGAGGTGTCCTCAGACGATGACATCTAAGGATGATAACACCTAGATGGAGGGGTTGTCTCCATCCAAACTATTATTTTTCTATGATTTTAAGGATTGGTTTTAAATACTTTGTAGCGAATACAATGGTTTTAATCATGAATTATTATTTGGATTAATATATGGTTGTGATGTGATGTTTTTTCCTTTTATTTCTTTCTTACCTATCTTTTATTACATGTATGGTGTGTTTCATATGAAAGAAAAATTCATGTTTAACATTTTATGCTGTGATCCTAGGAAATGGCAGGAAGAAACGCTGGACACGGACGTGGTAACATCAACCTGACTGCAGAAGAACTCCAAACTCTGCTGAATGACCACGCGGCGGCCGCTCTAGCCGCACATGTACAGAACTAAGCTGGAGGTCCAATTGGAACGTGTACCTTCAAGAACTACCTTGACTGCAAGCCCAGTACGTTTAAGGGCACTGAGGGAGCTATAGGCTTCCTTCGTTGGGCTGAGAAGGCCGAATCGGTGTTTGAGATGTGTAATTGTCGCCCTGCCAGTAGGGTCAAATTTGCTGCTGGAACACTTGAAGATTCTGCTCTCACTTGGTGGAATTCGAACGTACAGATTCTTGGATTAGAACTGGCTAACGCGATGAACTGGGAGGGGTTCAAGAACATGATGCGAGAAGAGTACTGTCCGAGAGAGGAGATTGCAAAGTTGGAGTCAGAGTTTTGGTCATTGAAGATGGTGGGTTCAGAAATCGAGGCCTACACTACCCGTTCTCACGAGTTGGCCGTGATGTGTCCACGGATGGTAGACCCACCGAGTAAGAGGATTGAAATGTATATTGATGGGTTGGCACCGCAAATTCAGGGCATGATGACGTCTTCCAGACCAGCCACGATTCAACAAGCGATCCGTTTAGCTCACAAACTGACGGATCAAGCTGTGACCCAAGGTGCGTTACCACCTAGAGGTTCAGCCCCTAAAGCTCGTGACCACCAGAGCATTGACAACAGCAACAGCAACCCGAGCAGCGGAAAGAGAAAGTTTGACAACACCAGATCCTCATCCTCGAACCCCCCACAGCAACAACACTACCGTAAGCCCGAACTCACTCGGGGCTTCAACAATCAGGTTCACAACAACAATAACAACGGTGGCGGGCAAGGTTCGAGCGGATATGCTGGGAAATATCCGAAGTGCAACAGGTGCAATTATCATCATGCTGGGCCGTGTGACCGTGTCAAGTGTCTGAGATGCGGAAAGATGGGTCACCAGGCGAAGGACTGTAGAGGAGACCTTGCGGCAAAGGGTGCTCCTAAACCACCTATGACGACGAAGGGATGTTTCGAATGTGGGCAGGAAGGTCATTTCAGGAAAGATTGTCCCAAGCTGAAACAGAACGACAACAATGGAGGTAATGGAAGTGGGAGTGGTGGTGGAAAAAATGGTAAAGGAAGAGCTTTTGTTATTGGGTCGGGTCAAGCCCGCAATGATCCGTACGTGGTGACTGGTAAGTTCCCTGTGAACGATTGTTTTGCTTCTGTATTGTTTGACACTGGAGCTGATAGGAGTTTTGTGTCGAAAGCCTTTAGTCAACTCTTAGACCTAACTCCAACCCCGTTAGATGCTAAGTTTCCTGTTGAATTAGCTGACGGTAAGACTATAATAACGACTCATGTACTTGCGGGATGTAAGTTAAAACTGTCAGGTCATGTTTTTGATATCGACCTTATACCTTTTACGCTTAGTAGTTTCGATGTCGTGGTCGGCATGGACTGGTTATCCGAGAACCGAGCGGAGATTATATGTCACGACAAGATAGTCCACATTACTACCCCTTCCGGCGAGATCATTTCTATCCGGGGCGAGAGAAGCGGTATGACCACCAGCGTCATTACCCTCATGAAGGCGCAGAAGTATCTACGAAAGGGTCATCCGGCAATTTTGGCGCAGATTGTTGAGAAACCCGCGGAGGAGAAGCGAATTGAAGAGATACCGATTGTGCGAGATTTTCCGGAAGTTTTCCCGGAGGATTTGCCTGGACTCCCTCCTATACGACAAGTCGAATTCCAAATCGAATTGACCCCCGGTGCAGCACCCATAGCACGAGCCCCGTATCGGCTCGCACCGGCGGAGATTCAGGAACTGTCCACTCAGTTGCAAGATTTGTTGGATAAGGGTTTTATCCGACCTAGCTCATCGCCATGGGGAGCCCCTTTCTTATTTGTCAGAAAGAAGGACGGGACTTTCCGCATGTGCATCGACTACCGGGAGTTGAACAAGGTGACGGTCAAGAACCGTTATCCTTTACCCCGAATTGATGATCTGTTTGACCAGCTCCAAGGATCGAGTTATTACTCGAAGATCAATCTGCGATTTGGTTACCATCAACTAAGAGTGCGCGAAGAAGATATTTCAAAGACGGCTTTCAGAACACGGTATGGTCACTATGAGTTTTCGGTTATGCCTTTTGGACTAACCAACGCACCAGCCGTATTTATGGATCTCATGAATCGAGTATGCAAGGCGTACCTCGACAAGTTTGTGATTGTGTTTATTGACGATATCCTGGTCTACTCCAAGGACAAGGCTGACCATGAGGAACACTTAAGGGTAATTCTGGAATTATTGAAGAACGAACAACTGTACGCAAAACTCTCGAAATGCGAATTTTGGCTTTGCGAGGTTCACTTTTTAGGACATGTGATCAACGAGAACGGTATCCATGTCGATCCCGGTAAGGTAGAGGCCATCAAAAACTGGGAAGCGCCTAAGACTCCGACTGAGGTGCGGCAATTCCTAGGACTGGCTGGCTACTACCGGCGTTTCATCGAGGGATTTTCAAAGATTGCTCAACCCCTCACCGCTTTGACTCACAAGGGTACTAAGTACAATTGGGGAGACGCGCAAGAATCCGCTTTTCAACTGTTGAAAACCAAACTCTGTAGCACCCCTATTCTAGCCCTACCCGAGGGAACGAAGAATTTTGAGGTACACTGTGACTCATCGATACAAGGTCTCGGTTGTGTGCTGATGCAACTCGAGAAGGTTATAGCTTATGCCTCTCGACAACTGCGGGTTCACGAGAAGAACTACACGACCCATGATTATGAACTCGGAGCTGTGGTGTTTGCCCTTAAGATATGGAGGCATTACTTGTACGGTACCAAGTTTACCATTTACACCGACCACAAGAGTCTCCAACATATCTACGATCAGAAGGAGCTGAACATGCGACAGCGTCATTGGGTCGAGCTGCTGAAGGATTATGATTGTGCCATCAAGTACCACCCTGGCAAGGCCAATGTTGTGGCCGACGCTCTCAGCAAGAAAGAAACCGATAAACCCAGGCGAGTGCGAGCACTGCAACTCACGATTCATGCCAACTTACCCAATCAGATTCGCGATGCGCAACTCGAAGCCTTGAAGGATGATAACCTTCCATCAGAACTCATGCGGGGCATGAACAAGCAACTTGAAACCAAATCGGATGGGGTCCGATATTTTGAGAACCGGATTTGGGTTCCACGATATGGAGAGTTGAGAACTCTGGTGATGGACGAAGCACACAAGTCCAGATATTCTATCCACCCTGGCTTAGATAAAATGTATCATGACTTAAAGGCACTTTACTGGTGGCCGAATATGAAAGCCGACATTGCCACCTACGTGAGCAAATGCTTGACTTGTGCCAGAGTCAAAATAGAATACCAGAAACCATCTGGCCTACTACAACAACCGGAACTTCCAATGTTGAAATGGGAACACATTTCAATGGATTTTATCACGGGATTACCTAAAACACCGACGGGATGCGATACTATCTGGGTGATCGTTGACCGGTTGACTAAGTCTGCACACTTTTTAGCGATTAAGGAATCAGACAAAATGGAAAGATTGACTCGCGTCTACATGAAGGAAGTAGTGTCTAGACACGGAGTGCCTGTCTCAATCATTTCTGATCGAGATTCTCGTTTCACTTCGCATTTTTGGAAGTCACTACAAAGCGCACTAGGCACACGTCTTGATATGAGCACAGCCTACCATCCTCAGACGGATGGGCAAAGTGAACGAACTATTCAGACCCTGGAGGATATGTTGCGTGCATGTGTGTTGGATTTTGGAAAAAGTTGGGAACCTCACCTACCTTTGGTAGAGTTTTCATATAATAACAGCTACCACGCAAGTATTAAAGCAGCGCCGTTTGAAGCACTGTACGGACGGAAGTGTCGATCACCTCTCTGCTGGGCAGAGGTGGGTGACAACCAAATCACTGGTCCAGAACTGGTACTCGAAACTTCGGAAAAGATTGTTCAAATCCGAAACCGCATGGCAGCAGCACGAGATCGCCAAAAGAGTTACGCAGACAAGCGCCGAAAACCTCTCGAATTTCAAGTGAATGACCAAGTATTACTCAAAGTCTCACCTTGGAAAGGTGTGGTTCGCTTTGGTAAGCGAAACAAACTCAACCCCCGATATGTTGGTCCTTACCGGATAACGGAACGCGTTGGTCCGGTGGCGTACCGGCTGGACTTACCAGCGGAACTCAGTGGCGTACACAATGTATTCCACGTATCCAATTTGAAGAAATGCTTATCCGATGAAACCCAAGTAGTCCCTTTGGATGAACTGCAAATTGATGAACAGCTACGCTTCATTGAAGAACCAGTTGAAGTTTTGGACTGGGAAACCAAAACACTCAAGCACAGCAAAATTCCAATCGTTAAGGTTCGTTGGAACTCAAGACGTGGACCGGAGTTCACGTGGGAACGCGAGGATCAAATGATGAAAAAGTATCCTCACCTTTTTGAAGGGCTGACCAAACACCGGAAACAGCGAAACTCGGCAAACCGTCAGAAATCACCGGAGGTATGAATTAAATATCGGGACGAAATTTCTTTCTACAAGGGGATGATATGACATACTGAAAATTTTTCTTACTTTTTCAGACACTCATCACGACTTGACTCAAATTTTCGGGACGAAAATTCTTTAACATGAGAATGATGTGACAATCGTCAATTTCAGGTTAACTCCGTTAACTCAACTCCGTAAATTCAAACTTAAGATCATTGAATCTGTAACACACACCTCATTACATTTAAACTAGGGTTTAAATGACGCTTGACACTTACTACATGTGTAGTCTTTCAGGAATTGCACCGAAACGCAAACGAGTTGACGCAAACAATTGGTGAATAAACGAAAAACGTCAAAACAATAATTATGTGATAATTATGTGTTAGACATATGTGTTACTTGATTATATTATGTATGATACTAAACAAGAAACAAGAGCTAGTTAAAATAAGCTAGAAAAGTGCAAATTAGAAGTTGAGGGACCTAGATGTAACATGTTATTATAAATAATAATATAAACCTAAACCCTAACACTCTTTCTCTCCCTCCCAAACCCAACGGCAGCTCTATGCCCCCCCTTGCGATCGGCCTCATATACACACATACAATCAAGATTGTTCAAGTTTGATTGAAGATTAAGGTGTTAGGAAGGTATAAAAAACTATCCTATGCATCCTCTATGCCTAGGTCTGATTTTTATATGTGATGGTGTTCATGTGTCTTGTTTTGATTGAAAGATGTTGATTGTTGAATTGATAGCTAGTATTGGTGCTATTGCATGTTAATTGTTGTGTCTTTGAGTTTGAGATCAAATAAAACCCTAACCATGTGTGTATGGTGTAATTGATATGCATGGATAGTGGTTATAGTGTCTAGAATGTTATATGAATGATTTGTGGTCCATAGATAGTTAAAATGTTGAGTTTGGATGCAAACAGTTTCTGGACAGATTGTGTTGTTGATGTTCAATTGACTATAACGGGGTGTGAATGTGAAAATTGGTCGAGATAATTGATACTACAGTAAACTAGGTTGAGTCTAGTCTCTAAAGAATATAAATTTGCAATTTTTGGACGTGTGAAAGTTAACCTTTATGATTTTACAAAAACATTGTGCAAAGCTGAGTTGTTAGACCTGCTGTTAGGTTTTTTTGTAAATATTATATCTCATGAACTACGAGACCAATTGGGTTGGTTCCACTTCTGGAAGTTGACTTGTTGAGTTAGGAACCTAACCCAAGTGGTCTTGCATTTGTCGGATTTTACATTTAATGGGAATTTTAAATAACATTCTGTTGCGCATGAATTTGACTGTTATGAGTTTTCTGTAATGATTTGATTATTGTGAGAAACCTATGTGGAATAAAAATATAATAAAATATGTTCTGGAAACCTAAGAAATATATGCTTTTGTGATGATTTTTGGTAAATTAATTGTGATGCTATGATCGGTGGGATAGACTAGTTTTTCAAGTAGAATTCTGTCGTTAAGAAACTAGTTGCTGAATTTTGTGAAAGTTGCATGAAACAACGTGATTGCTAATTTATTATCGTGTTTTGACCAAAATGCCCTTGCGGGGAATAATTATTAATTGATTGTCATGATTTGACCAAATTGCCCTCGTGGGGAATAATTGCTAGTTAATTGTTATGTGTTGACCAAATTGCCCTTACGGGGAGTAATTGCTAGTGATGTACATTATGAATACATGACACGTAAATAATTGCTCACACACGTATCGTATCACAATTGTACTCGTTAAGTCACACACGATTCACAAACAAACACGAAACGTATCTTGTGATTAGGAATTATGTGCCGGGTCTAGAGACTCGATATTAGTTCCGATACTTAGAAAATCTCCTTGTTGTTTTAGAACGCTAGAGAGAGTTTTCTGTGACGCGCATCACTTGGTGATTTATTTTGGGAATTCTTCGCAAACAGTGAGTTTCACTTACCCCTTTTAAACTGTTTTAAACGCTTTTCACTTGGGGGAGATAACATACTCCGAAAACGCATTTAAGATTTTGTTAGTAAATTATATATCACTTGTAAAGGCTAAGTGGCAAACGAAACATTTGAAGTCCTACACATCGAACCGGTTAATATTTGGAATAGCGAGTCACTGTTGAGTAGTACTACTGGGTTTGACAAACCCCACCCAACGCTAAACTCGACTGGAGGTCGAGCGGGTGTAATTTTGGCTAACACGTACCATGGTCTGGATGACCTGGTGACAAGGCACTTGATAAACAGTCAGCTTCGGTGTCGAACACTTAGTAATACTTGTTGTATAGGCTAGCTACCTATCGATATATAATTGATTTAACACTATCTGGTAACGCAAAACGCTGAACGCAAAACGCTAAACGCAAAACGCTGAACGCAAACGCTAAACGCTTTATTTTATATAAACTTGTGAACTCACCAACCCCGTGTTGACACTTTTAGTATGTTATTCTCAGGTAGCCGAGGCGGGCGCGCGGTATAGGATCATGAATTATCTGAAACGCTTTTGTTTATGCAAACTATTTAAAACTGTTATCATTGGGTTTAAGTTGTCCTGCGTGACGCAACATTTATTTTATGGTTTTTACGCTTCCGCATTTAATTACTCGTAAACGTTTTTATGGTTTGATTATAACTAATGAATCCGATCCTGTTAGTTCACACCCTCTGACAGTAAAACTCCGTTAGTGGATTTTGAGGGTGCGACAGTTAGGCTCGTATATGTACTAAATGTAGGTTCATATATTATTGTGTAGGTTGTATTTCCAATGATGTATGTATAATTTTTATCATGTGTAGGTTCATTTATGTATAGGCTCGTATATGTACTATGTAGGTTGTATTTCGACTTGTGTATATGTAATTTTATTCATGTATATGTTCATTTATGTACTGCGTAATTTGTCGGTGTTATTAAATCTAAGAAATATTATCTGGATAAAGGTATGAAATTCAAATTACGAGAAAAAAATAATATTAATAAATCAACAAAATTGAATTTGATAAAAATATCAAAAAAAAGAATTTAATATTGGTTGATTTGGTTATATTTAAAAAAATAAAAAGACAAATTAATTATAAATTCTCCATACATTATGACTTACCAAATATGAAAAGATGCACATTTTACTATAACACCCTTGTCATTAAATAAATTACAAAATAAAAGAAAAAATATGATTGGTTGAATTCATTTCTCGCACTTCTCGCAATAAGAAACATTTCTGAAATGAACCTAATCTTATATATATATATATATATATATATATATATATATATATATATATTTAATATTTTACCCTAATTATACAATAACTGGCTTGGTCTAGTGACAAAGGGTATGACTCACAACCAATCGATTGTAGTCTTACTTGAGACATTTTTAAGCTTATTTTTATACAAAAAGATTTTTACACAACCTAAATTATAACAAAATAAGCCTATTTAAAAATTTAATCGTTTAAACCATACTAAAAACTATTTACATAAGGCCTAAAATTTTTTTTGCTTATATTATTTCGTTACTCGTTTAGATCTATGGTTTTTTTATTTCGTCTCGGTCGGAGCATATAAGTTTCTAGAGAGGACCCTATTTATATACACTTTAAAATTAAACAAAAATATGTGATAGCACTGTCATGACCCTTGAACCCTTCGTGTCCCTACATACATGTGGGACTCAAGACTGAAATACCTACGAATTGAACAATTGAACAATGACTATATTTATATTTATATTTTGTAAAATTCTTTTACGACGTTGAAACCAATTGAAGAAACACAGATCCACTCCCTGGGTATGGGTCTTGGATCTAATGAGTTCACATGGTACAATATGATAACTACAAACACGATATGAGTATAACTTCCTGATATACATGTATTTATACATCTCAGATCCCTTGTAAAGTTGTGTTTATTTAATGTTTCGAGTTCGTTTTAGTTCGTGTTTTGGTTTATCTATTATTATTTAAGGTTTTGAGTCAAGTTTTATATATTTATTGTGTTTTAACTCTTTTGATGTCTTGCATGTTAAACTTAATTCTTTCTATCATTTCATGCGAAGTTTATGTTCGTTTTACTCGTCAATGACTACATATTAGTTTACTTAGAGTTTCGATTTGTATTCATGTAGATGGTGGCTTTGGAGTCAAGAAAAAGAAGTTCTAGAAGTTTCTCATCATTACTTGGAGTTCAAGAAAGGGGCCTAACATGAATAAACAAGAAATAATTGCAAAAAACGAAAATTCCCCAAAAAGGGTAGTTCGTCAGTAGAAGAACAACCGTCAGAACCCGCATTTACACCAAAGTCGTCACCGCCCAGTTCACCACCAGAAAGTCCTAGAGTTCAACCACAACTTCAAATGGTCGACAATAGGATAATTGCTGCTCAAGCCTTCGATGGCTTAACCGAAAACCAATCATGCATCGTCGTTCCCGAGATCGACAACCCCAACTCGTGGAAGATTCCGTCGCACGTCATGAAAAACATCGTTCAAACTAATCAGTTTCATGGGAACGATGAAGAGGATGCTCCGGCTCATATTAACCGCGTTTTGAAAACTTTTAAATTGCAAGGTGCTACTGAAGATGCAATTTTCTTACATCTTTTTCCTTTTTCACTTACAAGTAAAGCAACTACTTGTCTTGACACGCAGCCACCTGGCACGTTCACCACTTGGGAAGCACTACGTTCGGCATTTATCAAGAGATACTTCCCACCGGCTAAAGTGGCTGTTCTTCGCGATCAGATTCACTCGTTTCACATGGAGCCGGGTGAGCAATATTGTCATGCTTGGGAGCGTTTTCAGAACTTGCTGTCTCGATGCTCACAGAATGGTCTCACACCATGGGCTCTCGTGGAGAAATTTTACAACGGGCTGAACTACAAAACCCAAGTTCGGTTCAACACGGCCGCAGGAGAAAGTCCACTGGCTAGGAAGAATGTCGCCGAATGTAACGAGATGTTTGAGAGCTTCGCTCAATCGGACCTTGCCAAAGTGCCACATCGTGGGAATTCCAAACCCGTTTACAGTACATCCTCATCCGCTCGAGGTGTACAACAGGTTAATCTGGATACTAGTGTGGCAGTTGCTTTGGAATCACTAACTCGAGAGGTGAAGGAGCTGAAGGCCAAGGTGGACAGGTGTGAGTTTTGTAAAGGTGGACATGGTACCTTGGAGTCCCCGGTGATGAATCAACAAGTTGATTTTGTTGCTGGTCAGAATAGGTTTCCCAATAATTACAACAACAATAATCAGAGTTGGAACACCTACAAGAACCCGAATCAGAATAATTCCAACTGGAGTCCGTCAGGCGCACCACCCGGATTTCAAAATTCTTATGCTGCAGCACAAGGTCAGTATTTTAATGATAATAATACCAATAATACTAATGTTCAAAATAATGTGCAGGCTTCGAACGGTGGGAATGGGCGTTTGGAAGAGATGATGAAACTAATCTTGGAGAGAGATCAAGCAACACAGAAAAAGTTCGCCGAGCATGACTTACTCGTCGTTTAGAAGAAAGGCCCCCAGGTCAGTTTTCTGGTATTCCTCAAACTAATCCGGCTGCTCAATTGAAAGCCATCTCCACTCGTAGTGGTAGGGTTTTTGGTCCGGAGGTAGTTAGTAAAGAAATAGGGAAAAATGGGGATGATGAATTGATAGATGAGGAGATAGAGGTAGAGGCTCCGGGTAAGTCACAAAGTACAACACCAATTATAGAGCCGCAAGTTGAGAAAAACATCGAGAAGAAGTCGGTTGGAGTCCGGCCACCACCACACATTATTAACCCTGCTTATGTCCCGTATCCCGCTCGTCTAAAGCATCAACAGTATACGAAAGATTACGGGCATTTTCTTAATATATTTAGCCAATTAAATGTCAACTCCCGTTCGTTGAAGTCCTCCAGCATATGCCTAAGTATGCCAAGTTTTTGAAAGATATTCTTAAAAGAAAGGATAAGTTGGAGAAGCTGTTGACTGTACCGCTAAATGAAGAGTGTTCTGCGGTAGTTCTTAATAAAGTACCGGATAAATTACCCGACCCCGGCGTTTTTACCATTCCATGCCTTTTCGGAAGTGATACGACGTGTCAAGCATTGGCCGATCTTGGAGCTAGCATAAACCTCATGCCGTATTCTTTATATGAAAAGTTGGGTCTCGGAGAGCTCACTCCTACCCGCATGACGTCGTCTTTAGCCGATCGTTCCGTTAAGTATCCGAGGAGTGTCGTGGAGAATTTGCTTGTTAAGGTAAACAATTTAGTTTTCCCCGCTGATTTTGTTGTTTTAGATATGGAGGCCGACGAGAGAGTTCCTATTATTTTGGGTCGTCCGTTTTTACGTACTGCTAGGGCAATTATTGATGTGTTTGAAGGTAAGATCACTCTTAGAGCCGGTGATGATAGTGCCACTTATTTGGCGAAGTCCATGAGACATCCGAGTGGTCAAGACGGTCTCATTGATCCACGTCACCCAGTTTACTCGATAGAATCATCTATTTCGGGCATGTATCCAAGTCTTGACGAGTCCCGTTCGGTGAGTTTAAGTGTGGGGAAGGAGCGAAAGGTTTCGAGTTCTCGGGTAATGGTAAAGTGTTTTAGAGGACGGGGTGGTGGAAAGTGTAAGGTTGAGAGGGTTCGTGGAGTTAGAAAGAAAAAGACAAAGGTTGATGGATGGTCGGATAATGATTTGGAATCCTTGAGGGCATTGGAGTTCTACCAAGGTGGAGGAAGCTCCACTCGGTCCGCCACGTGATTCGCTTAGCATGGGTTCTTGACTGAAAACTCAAGTGTAAAGTTTGTATTATTTTCTTTTATTTTTATTTTTATTTTCTTTGAGTCCCTAATGTAGTTTTTGTAGTTCGACTTTGTTTTGTGTTTTTGAGTTTTGCTAGATTGAAGATTGAGTGAGCTAGAGAGAAGATCCCCGAGGTTGAGTATAATTAAACGAACAAGTGTGGGGATGGAGCAGCCGAGCCGTATACTTTACGTTTTATTATTATTTGCTGCTAATTATTCATGTTTTATATATTTGTGTGGTGATTGAAGTACTTTAATTGCATAATATCTATCATTACGATAAGATACATTTTTAGATATGTTTGTTTTGTTTTACTGCTTGCGTTCGTGTGAGAGAGAAGGAGTTACCAATTGTTGAGCATGTTCATAGTGGGACGGCATTCATGGAAGAAGACTTTGGCATCATGTTCCATTCGCATATTACCAGCTAAGTCTTTTCCTTTATCTAGCTTATTAAAATTTTATTTTGCTTTAGTTTTTAGTTTTTTTTTGTAGTCCGACTTTATTTTAATTTTATTGTTATTTTAATTCGTCCTTATCCTTGCATTGAGGACAATGCAAAATTTAAGTGTGGGGATAAGATATTTGAGTCGTAGTTTAAATTGAGTTTTTGTTTGGAAAAAAAATTTTAAAAAAATTTAAAAATGTTTAAAAATGTCCCTTGAATCTAGTTTTTTGCGTTAACGTGGGAGATGATGATATTTATCGGAAATTGGTTTTTCAAACTACTAATAATATGAGATAAATAAAAGAAAGCGCACTTAACTTGGGATGTGTCAGTAGGCTCAGCCTTGAAAATGAAAGGGCAATTTGATAAAATGGGTCGGAAATCTCTTGTGGGTAAAGCGTTTTGTCCGTAGAAAATAAGTAATGAAAGGTCAGCCATACTCAAGCCTCAATTCTTAGTATGAAAAAGTGGAAAATATCAGAAAGTTTGAAAAGTTTAAAAAAATTTGAA
The DNA here is from genome assembly GCF_021521415.1 of Bidens hawaiensis. Lineage (NCBI taxonomy): Eukaryota > Viridiplantae > Streptophyta > Magnoliopsida > Asterales > Asteraceae > Bidens > Bidens hawaiensis. Next base: position 132,055 of record NW_027494114.1, on the reverse strand, counting down.
TACGTTATCATATGATGCTTGGGTAGGTTTAACGTTAGAGTATGCCGTGTAGCCTGTGATATAAATTTAAACTGTTAGTTTTAGTGTTTTTCACCTCATTGGCGTATGGTTTTATAACGTTAAATCTTGTTTTGATGGGATGCCCCGGGTCTGGAGACCATGGGTCTGTATGCCGATTATTCATCTGGGTATTCACGATTCCAAATGGGGTTGTGAATATTTAAAATAAAAGCTAAAAAAAGAGCAAACCCTTATAAGTATTTAAACATGATCACAAAGAGTACAAAAGTACAAATACATTACAGACTTGATCATCCACGCTGTTAGTCATGTGGGGTCCCCTTGCTCGCGTCTCATTACCATTAAGAAACGGACCACAAGGGACACGCCACATGTAAGCCCTACAGATGAAATTTTGCATACTCACCTATGGTAATGGTTCGGGGTATTGCTTGATAACGGGGGTATGTCATGTTGTGGGGAACACTAGCTATTAATTAATTGTACCGTAATAATATTTAATGGCTGCTTGGTAGACTTTGATGCTTAAGCTTAGGTGGATAAACAATACCCTTGATCGTCTTAACTATTCATAAATAAAAAAATAGAGCAACAAAAGTTTTAAATCTGCTAATTTTGAGGTTTAAGTCAAGTTGGGGTGGTCTGGTCCGGTAAAAGCTGAAAATAAGCGGGTCTTAATTGTGTAAACCACTGAGTAAAAATTGTTGGATCTTATTTGTCCCGGTAAAGATTAAGGCATGGTTTTAAGTGGACAACAATATCGGTGATCGCGGTTTTTGCGTTCTTTTAAGCTTTAAAAATTAAACTATATGTTTGTTAGACTATATTTTCCGATTCTGATCCAACTGCATTAGACTTTTTCAGGGACGAAAAAAGAGTAAGTGTGGGGATATTTGATATGCATGTATTTATACATCTCGGATTCCTTGTAAAGTAGTGTTTATTTAATGTTTCGAGTTCGTTTTAGTTCGTGTTTTGGTTTATCTTTTATTATTTAAGGTTTTGAGTCAAGTTTTATATATTTATCGTTTTGTAATAGGGTGTACTACGCCCTGGCCATGTGCACAGTTATAACGTCCTGGCCAGGTGTCCTTTGTCTATTGGCTAGCGGGTCACGTATTCTTCAAGTAACAATCGTGGAGATTCTTCTAGAGGGTAGTTAGCTGATGACAACTGTCCCATTGTCATTACCTTCCGGTCATTTTCGCGGATAAGTGTCCTATCTCGCGGATGACTTCTGAGGGCGCCTGGATGCTTCCGCGTGAGGTGTGAGGATGCTCTTCCTCTACCGTGTTGTGCAGGTGATCCATATGTCCCGCGGGTGGTACTTAGGGGTATCCGGGTCTTTTCGGTACCCTACCTCTATAAGTCCCCCCAGTCTAGTGTTTCTTCCGCGTGAAGTCGTTATGCTGGTGAAATTTTGGACTTAATGTATTTTGGGGTTTTTATTTTTATTTTTTTTTTAATTTTGAGGTTTGGTAGAAAATATCTTCTGTTGGTGTATCTCGTAACACGAGGGTGCGGAATCCCCACGTAATACGATACGAGCGTAATATATATAATACGTTGAGACGATACACAAACACACGTTACAATACTAATAAACACGTTTGTATTGCAACACTTCAACACGTGATCTCTCTAATCACAATACACGTTCTCGAAAAAACTTAAACAAAACAAGCCAAAGTGAGGAATATATAAGCCTCGACAACTTCGCCTAACATGCTAGGCGAAGTTGTCACAACTTCGCTTGTCTCCAAGTTCGCCTACATCCCAGGCGAACTTGTGTGACACAATATTGAAAACCAAAACAAACAATCTAACACGATTACAGACACATACAAAACACGAGATACTGAACTACTGACATTATGCACCAACAGACTCCCCCTTGGCAGTAGCTTCATATCTCTATCTTCATTCTCGTGTCGTAATCCCAAAAATCTCGTGTCACCCGTCTTCAAGCATGAACGCCCTCTCTTACATAGACAGAGACCACCCTCTGGTACTTCTTGGCTTCATCTTTCCATGAAGGAATATAGAATATCTTCTTATCGTTTAGCACCTGCAAGTCAGCTTGAGACAAATTTACCAAGTGCATGGGATCATACACTCTCAGAATCTCCTTCTCGTCTTCATCTTCCATAACAGCTTCAGCTGTTTGGCTATCAACATACCACCACTTGAGATTCTTTAAAACATCCTTGGGCATTGCCTTCATCGGCACTTCTTTCAAACACCGAACCGGCTTATATTTCATCACCATCCAAGGTTTGCCATCAGCTCGCATTCCCCTTTCCTATCTTCAACTAATTTCCCTTTCTGCGGCTTTAACAATTCAAACTTCTTCTCTTTCACACTTTCTTTCCACACAATCTTCCCAATTATTCTGGCCATATTGTCATCACTCCTATTAATCAATCCCAGTCTAGCCAAATCCTTCACCTCACACTCAGGTAAAGTATTGAGAGATCTCAACATCCTCTTAAAGTACTGAATCCCATCAAAGCGTTTAATCACAAATGACCTCAACTGCTCATCATACAGCCAGTAAATAATACCCTTCTTCGACTCCGCATACCCTTTGATATTGTAACTCTTTTTGAACATTGTTGGAACCGCTGGTTTCTTTGTCTTAACAAACCACTGAGCGTAGCCTTCTTTCCATCTCGGCTGTTCTTCCCACTCAGACTCATCAGACACATCCATATCTTGACTCACATTCACCTTATCAACGTCTGGAATATCATGTTCTACACTGTCATCCACAATCTCTCCCTCTTCAATCTCACTATCAATCACAATCTGTTCTCCTATCTTTTCAATCTCCTCAGTAGTTAACACATCATCATCATCCACCATTTCCTCATCATCCACAACCACGATGTCTTCACCACCTGATCCACCTGCCGTACCAGTTGACTCCCCCTGAGATGTGGAAGTCCCAAGAGTTTGTTCAGTTCTTGGCAACTCACCACATGCACCTTTTGATGCATTGGGATCATCGTCTCTATCATGACTCTTCTTTGTTCTCAACTCGTCGCCCTTGCAGCTCGTCTCTCCCTGAGATGCTAAGAACTGTTTTAAAGCATCAATAAGTTTACCGTTCTCAACAAGGAGGGACGGTTGGATCTGATTTTCTGCTACAAGGCACTGGATGGCTTGAGTCTGAATTAGATTGATTCTTGACTGTTCAGCAACCACCCTTTCAAGAGCTGCTATCCTTTCAGAATCAGACAAGGTAACATCAAAATCAAAACGCATGTGAGAAACGTCTTGAGCATATGGTGGAGGTATTCCCAAACTGGCTGGAGTATCAGAAGCAGGCTGAATAGTAACCGCGGGTGGTATTGTGACAGATAACCCCGCAGTAGCAACCAACGTTGACTCAACAAATCTTGCAACAACCTCCGATGGAGTAACAATAGGAGGTGGCAAGGAAACTTTCTCCGGAGCCGAAAACTGAAACGTGGTTGGTGGAATACCAAATGATGATGACGTTGTCACCACGGGAACACTTGAGGGGTACTGTCACAGACACAGAAGCAGGAACCATAGTCATACCAGATAACGAGGGTGGAGAGAAACGAACCACCCGTGAGCTTTCACCAGCTCCCGAACCCTCACCAGTTCTGACCCTCTTCGATCGTCGTATCAACTGGTCTAACTCCTCCTCGAAGTCAGATTCACTGTCATCTGAGTCTTTCTTTCTCTTTCCATGTATTCTTTCTTGTCTGACCAGAATCTGTTGTGCTTTAGCAATATCATCAGCGGAGGAGTCAGAGTCGGTTCTCTCAGAATCTGCTACAGACGTAGCTACCATCGAAACATTTACACCAGAAGCCTCAGCTACTGGGGCTTGAACCTCAACATCTGGATCAATTTGTTCCATATCAAATAACCCTTGGCCACCAAAAGCAGCTTCAAGATCTACATGTTCCTCCGGAGCTGCAACAGGATCAGCAGGCAATGCTTGCTGTACCACAGGTGGTGGTTGAGGAACAATAGCTTGTTGTGGTGCCAGGTCACGAAATTCATCTCCTTGAGGAGAAATATAAGCAGGGTTCACCAAATAACCCAACTGAGTATGCCGCGGACGAAGCTCTGGTTTGCTACGAGCGCTTGACGACCTACATTGCGCAAAGATCCTCTTACTTACACTCTCAACATAACGGATGGGACGTCGTTGAGGTAGCGTAGGTGCTACATGATTCAAAATCATCTGTAAAAATCTCGGGTACATTAAAAATCTTTCCCTGGCGACCGCACGTCTCTGACGATCAATTTCATAAAACACCATCTGACTAAAGCTGTAGGGCTTGTTGTAAGTCAGTGCTGTCATTGCAGATTGCATCGTTGCCCCCATACCGCCAGTACCAGCTTTACGACCCGACATGCACACAATCATCACGTGCATCAGAAAACGCCACTGATCTAGTAAAAATCCCTTTCGCCTTTGAGTGTCACCTAGTGGACCCGAATACCCCATGCGTAGAAACGCACCATCTCTGAATGGAGCTGGAAAATCTGTTGGATCATCTGTAGTTTCAGCCCCGAACTGCAAGGCGACTCTGATCTAATCTGCTGAGAACTGCACCACCTGATTGTTCACTGTAGCGCGCATAACCGGAGGATCAACTCTACAGTCATATTCTACCGTTCGCCAAAAATCTTCAATATTCGGTAGAGAAATGGGGAGAGTTGTAGTGATGGCGTGAAAAATACGTGAGCGAACGAGGAAGGAGATGATCTTGCGATAGTCATCGACACCACTAGCATCCGGATCCAAAGTGATATACATGTTGTGACCCGGAAAGAACTGTCGGTTGTTGTCACCACCTTCGTCACCACCAGCACCACCAGCTCCTGCCACAGCAGCCATATCTGCACAACAAACGGTCTAAGTTAGAACATCGACGTAGCAGATCATAACTTCGCCTGTTACCATGAGCGAAGTTATGATAACATGTAGTGTGCAGGCAAAGTTAGCCATATGGCGAAGTTGAGTACAACTTCGCCCTAACTCCTAACTTCGCCTGATAACAAATCAGAACTTTTAAATAATATAAGCAGCAGGCGAAGTTAAACATAAGGCGAAGTTGAGTATAACTTCGCCTAACCCTAACTTCGCCTGAGCACAAACCAGACTAATTAATTAATTAAAAAGAGCAGGCAAAGTTATGCCTAGGGCGAATTTGAGAACAACTTCGCCTAAACCTAACTTCGCCTGAATATGAAACGGCGTAAATAATTATCCGATCAAGGTTTTGTTTGGTGTTTTTTAAGAATGAAAACATGAGAAGATAGCAATAATGAGATCTAGAAGATCAAATGAGTTACAAATATGTTTGAACCAGAAAGTTTATCGAGTGTTTAAAGGTTAGCACAAACTATGTCATAAATTGAATCACCAAGGCCTCTGATTAACAGCATTAGTATGAATTACATGTTATACCGAGCCTACACACCTTTAACACGGATTGGAAACAGATAATAAAAGAGTTCGATTCAAGGATCAAGTTCGCCGAGGTTGGTTGTTTGGTTATAAGTTCGCTTGGGTTTGAAAGTTTGTAACGTGTTTGACCAAGTTGACCCTTATATAGGTTTGAAAATACAAGGGCGAAGTTAAGATTAACTTCGCCCCTGTGACAACTTCGCTGGTCCATTAACTTCGCTTAAGGTCAACCATGGTCTACTTCGCCTCTTTACCTTATTATAAGTTCGCCTAACTTAATTTACAAAACAGGACCTTATAAATTTGATCAAAATGCAACTGTCTTTTAAAATCCTCCGTTAAAGATTTAAACTTTACGCTCAAAGAAACAAGTAACCAAGTTTTAAACCATAAAACAAAATATGCAATGAAAATTTTAGTAATTAAATAAACGGGATCAAATTTCAGTCTTGACGAGAACCTGCATGTTTTAGAAAAGATCCGAACAGGAATCATACTAATTAAGTGGCTGTCACATAGATCCATGTTCAGCGGTATTATGACATAAAGAAACAGGTTGTAAGCAGGTATAAAACTTAGTATGGTTTTCATCGCTTCTGTGATACGGATTAGGTTCAATTAAGCTCAAAATTTAGATGGACATCACATGAGAGATTGTGATGCCTCCTATCTATTCTCAAAGAGTATTTGGCTTTCCCCAAGTCACCCCGAGTTGACTTCGACCTGTAGTGTTTGATTAAACAGTAAGCACACATCGATCTTTAGAGTATTCTTCCCGTTCTCTTTCTTGCTTCTCGATTGATATTTGAAATAACATAAGCTTCCAGAAGGCTTAACAACATTTTTTTTTATTTTTTTTAATAAAGATATTAATACAGCTTCAAATAATAGACGACTGCAAATCCCGAATCTGGATCACTGCAGGTACTTGACACACCATCTTCTCGGGAATCAGAACACTCACGGGCTCGTGTATGACTGGGTAATCACTTTTCTGCCTATCATTCGGAAAGATGTATATGGAGAAATGCACAACTCAGAATGATTCTCCACATTAAATCGAGGAGATTTAGTTTGTATCACTTTTACTTTTACGCACCATATTAAGCGACCATAACTTACAATGGCTGTTCTAGAGTCTTTTAGGCCTAATAACTTCACTAGTTAAGCTCACAGAATTAGTTTTTCTATCACTTTCCATGGTTGGATCATTTTTCTTTTAAACATTGTATTGAAACTTCTTACGAAGTTATAGACTTGAAAAATTTATATCATCTCCCAAAAAAAATTTTAAATTCTATCGCCCCGATCAAGGCAAAGTCTTCAGGTAAACGGCTATCCTGATGATCCATTGGATCAGCTGGACCGACCACATACGAGTATGTGTCCTTCTAACCAAGTATGAATGACTATTTTTCAGCAAAAGAATAAAAACGCATCATAAATCACCCCGGTCACTTTCAGTCATCTGGTTAATGGCTATCCTCATAATCTACTAGTAGAAGTGAGGACCATACATATCCGAAGATGTGTCCTTCAAACTTAAGCAACCGACAAAATTTTAAGCGATAGTGATTTTTTTTTAAATAAAATGAAAACAAGGTTACTCGGGATTGATCATCCCATTTAGCTCAACAAGATTTTGAAAACGGGACCGGTCAAACGCTTTAGTAAAAAGATCGGCGAAATTATCCAAAGAACCAACCTTTTCAAGCATAATTAATTTCTTCTCAGCACAATCCCGTATAAAATGATGACGAATGTCAATATGTTTAGTTTTGCTGTGTTTGACAGGATTGTTAGTTACTGAGATTGCAGCAGGGTTATCAATGCAAATAGGAGTTTGAGTGAAATTCAGACCGTAATCGCGCAATTGCTGTTGTATCCATAGAACCTGGGAGCAGCAGTTCGATGCTGCCATGTACTCTGCTTCGCAGGTGGAAATGGCTACAGAGGTCTGCTTCTTGCACTGCCACGACACCAATCTTCCTCCCATAAACTGACATCCACCGGTTGTTGACTTCCTGTTCTGATTGCAACCTCCATAATCAGAATCTGTGTAAGCTACCAAATCCAGTTCTCCCCCTTTCGTGTACCACAATCCCAACTTAGGCTTGCCTTTGAGATACCGCAATATTCTCTTTACTCCCTTCATGTGAGATTCCTTCGGGCTTGCCTGAAAACGAGCACAAAGACAAACTGCAAACATAATATCAGGTTTAGATGCAGTTAAATACATTAAAGATCCTATGATTGCTCGATATTGGGTGGGATCAACGTCTTCATCACTGTCAGAATCAGCATCCAGTTTGTGGTTGACGCAAACTGGAGTATCAAATGGGGTGCTATCTTCCATCTTGAAGCGCTTGAGCACATCATGGACATATTTTGTTTGATGAATAAACATCCCATCTTTCTTCTGATCTACCTGCAATCCCAAAAAGAAAGTTAATTCGCCCATGGCGCTCATTTCAAACCTCTTTTTCATGACTGCTTAAAATTCCTGACACATGGCGACTTTTGATGCAGCAAAAATGATGTCGTCCACATAGACTTGCACTAGTAGAAAATCTCCCCCTTTTCTCTTGACAAACAGCGTGCTGTCGATCTTTCCTCTTTCGAACCCATTCTCAATCAAGTAATCGGACAAGGTCGCGTACCAGGCACGAGGTGCCTGATGTAGCCCATATAAAGCTTTACTCAGTTTGTACACATGATCAGGAAAATCAGGGTCAGGAAATCCTTGAGGTTGTTCAACATACCCCACCTCATCGACTTAACCATTAAGAAATACACTTTTCACATCTAACTGGAACACTTTCATCTCTTTGTGTGCAGTAAATGCCAAAAATAGTCGAATTGCCTCCAATCTTGCCACAGGAGCAAACACTTCGTTGTAGTCGATTCCTTCTTGCTGATTGAACCCTTTTACTACCAGCCTTGCCTTGTTCCATATGATTATCCCTTTCTCATCTCTCTTACATTTAAAAACCCACATTGTACCAATAGCATTTACATTCTTTGGTTTTTCAACTAATTTCCAAACTTCCATCTTCTCGAACTGTGCTAACTCTTCTTGCATGGCTTCGACCCACGAGCTATCCTTTAGAGCCATTTGATAATTCTTCGGTTCAATCTGGCTGATGAAGCAGGTGTACAAGCATTCATTTATGATACCCATGTCTTTAATGCTTGCGTAAACACATGTGTGTTCATCCAAACTCCTTCTTGTTTGAACACCGTCAGACAGATTACCTATCACGTTCTCCAAAGGGTGATTTTTGTGAATTCCAGTAGTCTTAACCGGACCGACTTCCAGATTGTTTTCTAAATTCGAAGAGAGTTTATCAATGGGTGATTGATGTTGAGAGTGAAATGGATTGTAGAATTCTTCTTCAGTAGAGACAGCAGGAGTATCAACGGAACTTGACGAGGAAGGTTGACTTTCGTCGTATCGAGGACGTTGCACAATATTTTTCTCCTCGTCATACAGAATCTGTGAAGCAAGTTTCTCATCAACTTCTGCAAAATCCAAGTAAGGCACATTAAAAGATTTGAATAGTATATCATAGTCGAAAGCTTCAGCGGGTCCCGTGCTAGGCCTTGGTGATTTGTAACTCGTAATGTCAGTGTTACATACCACCTCAACCTTGTTGTTCGATAAATTAAAGACTCTTCTGTTGGGTGTCCCAACAACATATCCGACTAAAATACCTTCGTCGGCTTTCTCACCAAATTTTGAGTTTGTCTTTAATATCGAACATGGGGACCCGAAATGTTCGAGACCATTCAAGTTTGGCTTTCTACCATGCATGAGTTCATAACAAGTTTTATTTAATCTTTAAACAGTTAAAACACGATTAAGGATATAACAGGCTGTGGCAACAACTTCAGCCCAGAATACCACGGGAAGTTTAGCATCTGCCAGCATGGTTCTGGCTCCTTCGATTAGCGTTCTATTCTTCCTCTCAGCTACCCCATTTTGTTGCGGAGTATATGGGGCGCTGTACTGATGTTCTATCCCTTTCTGTAAGCAGAACATCTCCATCTGGTAGTTCTTGAATTCTGTACCATTATCACTCCTGATGTACTTAACCTTTTTACCAACAATATTTTCAACCTTGGTAATCAAGTTAATTACCAACTGAACTGTCTCATCCTTTGTCTTCAGAAAGTATACCCAAGAGTATCGAGAGTAATCGTCGGTTACAACCAAGCAGTATGACGTTCCACCTAGACTCTTTACATTCACGGGACCAAAGAGATCCATGTGAAGTAGGTCTAGGGTACTGACAATTGAGTTAACCTTCTTGGAGTGATGAGGTTTCTTGTGTTGCTTTCCTTTCTTGCACGACAAGCATTGATCTTCAAAGTTAAAATTTTTCAAGGGAACTCCAAGCACCAGCCCATTCTTGACAATGTAATTCATTTTGCGAAGATGTATATGTCCCATTCTTCGATGCCATAACTCTGACTCGTACTCAGTTGCCTTTGACAGAAGACATGACTCTTCTATTGTCATCTTAGTTGACCTCATATCCATCACATACGTGTTCTTTTCTCTTGGAGCTCTCATCACCACCCATGCCTCTGGTGTCTTGAAACCATGATAAAGGACGATTGCCTCGTTTTTAGTAAAATGCACCGTGTATTCGTTGTCACAAATCTGAGATACACTCAACAAGTTATGCTTCAACTCATCTACAAAATTCACCTTTTCTAACTTCATTCTTCCATTTGTCACCGTTCCTATACCACTGATTCTACCTCCACTTTCTCCAGCGAAACTAACCCTTCCTCCTTGAACAGGTTTCCAGTCACGTAACAAATTCTTGTTACCAGTCATGTGCCGGGAACAGCCACTATCCACAACCCACAGATTGTTTACAGCCCTGTTCGACTGTTCCTGCACAATTAAAGAAAAAGATTAAAATCTGGGGACCCAAGACCTATTGGTCTTGGGTCGATTAAATCTGTTGACCGGCATCCAGTACTTTGGTTGCCCAAAGTCAGTTTGAGGATGATTTCTGTAAGTTCTGAAAGGAAACCTTTTCGAGGATTGATTATGAGGCCATCCAAACCTTAGTGAATTAACAGAATTATAATTTTTGGTTTGGTAGTTAACTGGGAAAAATTGAGACCGATTTCTTTGAAATCTTGAATTAGTCCAATGTCTGAAGTTTGGTGTTCTCGCATTCTTACCAGTATCATAATTAATATTCGTTTTATTCTCAGTTTTCGGAGGCCTCATACCTCTAAATTTTCTTTGGTTCAGAGGACAATCAGCAATAAGGTGTCCTACTTGATTGCATCTGAAACAACTTATGTTTTCAACTTTCGTCTCAACAGTTGTTGCAGATGTCGAGGTTGCATTACTACCCGTTTGTCTAACATATGGTGGGACGAACGGGTTTAGGGAAGAATTCTTTTCATTGGGCTTATATTCCTCCCCACGTTTTAGTAACACTACCTCGGATGACTTGTCCGAATTTGATGAGACAGAGCTAGGAACAGAAATCTTAACATTAGAAATTGGCTTACTCGTTTCGCTCTTACTAACTTCAGGTTCTTTAATCGAAATTTTGACTGGAACTGTCTGACTAATCTCAACATCAGCAGATTTCTGATTACTAGGATTATAAGTGTAGTTATTGTTATACGGTGGTGGAACTTCAGAAAATCCAATTCCCCCTTTGTTAAATGGGGAACGTTGAACACTTATGATGTGATCAAGCATTGCTGAAGAATTTCTAAATTGTTCAATTTTTCTGTTTAGTTCCACCACTTTTACCTGGTAATCAGCTAATTGTTTATCTTTTTCAGCAATTAGTTTGGTTTTTTCTAACACTTCATAACTAAGATCAATTACTTGTATTTTTCAGCTAAACTTGCTTTAAGACTTCTGATATCCTTTTCACTAGCTTTTATTTTTACCGAGTAACTGTTTTCTCTAGTTTTAGTATAGTGATGATCTTCTTTTAACGTTTTAAATTGTGCGTCCAAACTAACAAACTGATCAGTTACTGTTTTCAATTGTTCAGACAGATTTTCACATTGTATACAATGAAGTTCAGAACTTACCTCAGAGAGCTGATCGTTCACTTCTGCCATATATGCTTGATTTTCTCCCGTCTCCCTCTCACTTCCTCCAGTTTCGATGTTTACCAAATTAGCCTGTTCGAACACTTCCTCAACTTGTATATTCCAGTTGTATCCATCATTCTGTCTAGATACCATAGCCCTATTCTCACTAACTCCCCCATTCTGTTGTGCAGGCCTGTTCTGACTTCGTTCGACTCTCTCATTTGTACATTCCTTAGCAAAGTGACCATTCTGTTGCCAGTTGTAACATCGAACCTTTGATTTATCAAACCCTGGTCTTTCTCCAACGAACTTTCTACCCGTTTTCTTCATGAATCTCTTTATCCTTCTTACTATCATAGCCATCTGCCACTGCAGGTCCATCTCTTCCAAATCATCAGTATCAATCTGATCATAGTCTTCATCCAAAGTTGCAGGGTCGACTATTTTACCTTTGATGTAGTTCTCATAAGATGCAATGAAGGATGCATATAGAGCAAACTGCTGTTCAGCTGATTTAACACTCATGGGCATCTGTGAGTAAACGTAGCTTGGAACATTTGACGAGAAATTTCCAGTTGTGGCTTGAGGTTTTGAAGGATTACTACCTCCAGCTACGAAACATACGTCGCCATCCATATTGAGAATCACATGACCATCTCGAGTTGAGTTTGAGTTTGATTCTCCCTTTGAGTAGTAGGCAGAGGATTCTGATTTTGAACTTGAACTTGGAGTGACTTTCGCACCATACATTCCTGGATCCTGAACCTGATCAGTTGGTGTCTCCTTCCGAACCATGTTAAGTTCAAAATTTCGTAACTTATTGACTGTTGTTTCCAAATCAATATTGGCAAAATCTTTATCCTCTCTCATCAAAACCGTGTACATTTCCCATTTCGGTGGAAGAGCATCAAGAAGTTTCTCTACCATCTCTTCTTCTTTGTATTCAATGGAGTAATTGCTAAGTTCGGTCATCAGGTGATAATATCTTGTGATGATATCGTCAAGTGATTCATTTTTCAAATACTTGAATACAGAGAATTGGGTTTTTAGTAGCTTTGTCTTGGAAGCACGTATCCCCACATTACCTTCATATCGATTTTCTAATGCTTCCCATAGCTCTCTAGCAGTTTTGTACTTCTTGAAGGTATAAAGAATCTCTTGTGGAAGAGTCATGGTTATTGCTGCATGAGCTTTACTCTCTACCTCATACATTTTCTTTTCCTCCTCTTCCATCTTATTGTACTTCTTAATTTGTTCACGACCTTCAAACAAGGATGTTGGTGGAATGTATCCATCTTGAATGCAGACCCACATCTTAGCATCTTGATACTTCACATACTGTTCAAACCGATCTTTCCATGCAACGAAATCGGTACCCTTAAGCATTTTTGGAGCTTTAGGTGCTGAACCGGCTTCAACCTCCATTTTTACCAGTTCTGTAATGTTTATTGAAGTCATAGTTGAAAGAAACATGACCCGAAAAACAAAGAAAGTATTTATTTTTTTTAAACAGTGACCAGACAGCGAAGTTATGACAACTTCGCTTGTTAACTTCGCGGTGATGATAACTTCGCTTGGACTCAACTTCACTCACTCAACTTCGCTTGTTCTTAACTTCGCCTCACTATAACTTCGCTTCCTCCTAACTTCGCTTCCTCCTAACTTCGCTTCTAACTCAACTTCGCTTAAACCTTATAAGTTCGCTTAAACCCTACGAACGATGACGACAACTTCTCCTGATGAACACAAGTTTTTGCAGGTTTTAATTGGACGTATTGCGAGGTATGCGAATGTGTATTGGGTTATATTTGATGGTGGGAGATGGGCAAGACACAAAAACTAGGTATTTCAACGTAAACTCGTTCCGCGAATAGTCGAACAGAACGATCTTAACACCCGTGTGATAATCCCGAACCACACAATCACGAGCAAATGCTCTGATACCAATTGTAGGTTCCCAGCCGGATCTACAAAGGAGTATCTCGTAACACGAGGGTGCGAAATCCCCACGTAATACGATACGAGCGTAATATATATAATACGTTGAAACGATACACAAACACACGTTACAATACTAATAAACACGTTTGTATTGCAACACTTCAACACGTGATCTCTCTAATCACAATACACGTTCTCGAAAAAACTTAAACAAAACAAGCCAAAGTGAGGAATATATAAGCCTCGACAACTTCGCCTAACATGCTAGGCGAAGTTGTCACAACTTCGCTTGTCTCCAAGTTCGCCTACATCCCAGACGAACTTGTGTGACACAATATTGAAAACCAAAACAAACAATCTAACACGATTACAGACACATACAAAACACGAGATACTGAACTACTGACATTATGCACCAACAGACTCCCCCTTGGCAGTAGTTTCATATCTCTATCTTCATTCTCGTGTCGTAATCCCAAAAATCTCGTGTCACCCGTCTTCAAGCATGAACGCCCTCTCTTACACAGACAGAGACCACCCTCTGGTACTTCTTGGCTTCATCTTTCCATGAAGGAATATAGAATATCTTCTTATCGTTTAGCACCTGCAAGTCAGCTTGAGACAAATTTACCAAGTGCATGGGATCATACACTCTCAGAATCTCCTTCTTGTCTTCATCTTCCATAACAGCTTCAGCTGTTTGGCTATCAACATACCACCACTTGAGATTCTTTAAAACATCCTAGGGCATTGTCTTCATCGGCACTTCTTTCAAACACCGAACCGGCTTATATTTCATCACCATCCAAGGTTTGCCATCAGCTCGCATTCCCCTTTCCTTATCTTCAACTAACTTCCCTTTCTGCGGCTTTAACAATTCAAACTTCTTCTCTTTCATACTTTCTTTCCACACAATCTTCCCAATTATTCTGGCCATATTGTCATCACTCCTATTAATCAATCCCAGTTTAGCCAAATCCTTCACCTCACACTCAGGCAAAGTATTGAGAGATCTCAACATCCTCTTAAAGTACTGAATCCCATCAAAGCGTTTAATCACAAATGACCTCAACTGCTCATCATACAGCCAGCAAATAAAAGCTAAAAAAAGAGCAAACCCTTATAAGTATTTAAACATGATCACAAAGAGTACAAAAGTACAAATACATTACAGACTTGATCATCTACGCTGTTAGTCATGTGAGGTCCCCTTGCTCGCGTCTCATTACCATTAAGAAACGGACCACAAGGGACACGCCACATGTAAGCCCTACAGATGAAATTTTGCATACTCACCTATGGTAATGGTTCGGGGTATTGCTTGATAACGGGGGTATGTCATGTTGTGGGGAACACTAGCTATTAATTAATTGTACCGTAATAATATCTAATGGCTGCTTGGTAGACTTTGATGCTTAAGCTTAGGTGGATAAAAAATACCCTTGATCGTCTTAACTATTCATAAATAAAAAATAGAGCAACAAAAGTTTTAAATCTGCTAATTTTGAGGTTTAAGTCAAGTTGGGGTGGTCTGGTCCGGTAAAAGCTGAAAATAAGCGGGTCTTAATTGTGTAAACCACTGAGTAAAAATTGTTGGATCTTATTTGTCCCGGTAAAGATTAAGGCATGGGTTTAAGTGGACAACAATATCGGTGATCGCGGTTTTTGCGTTCTTTTAAGCTTTAAAAATTAAACTATATGTTTGTTAGACTATATTTTCCGATTCTGATCCAACTGCATTAGACTTTTTCAGGGACGAAAAAAGAGTAAGTGTGGGGATATTTGATATGCATGTATTTATACATCTCGGATCCCTTGTAAAGTAGTGTTTATTTAATGTTTCGAGTTCGTTTTAGTTCGTGTTTTGGTTTATCTTTTATTATTTAAGGTTTTGAGTCAAGTTTTATATATTTATCGTGTTTTAACTCTTTTGATGTCTTACATGTTAAACTTAATTCTTTCTATCATTTCATGCGAAGTTTATGTTCGTTTTACTCGTCAATGACTACATATTAGTTCACTTAGAGTTTCGATTTGTATTCATGTAGATGGTGGCTTTGGAGTCAAGGAAAAGAAGTTCTAGAAGTTTCTCATCATTACTTGGAGTTCAAGAAAGGGGCCTAACATGAATAAACAAGAAATAATTGCAAAAACGAAAATTCCCCAAAAAAGGGCGCCGCGCCGCGCCTAGGCAAATGCCCAGGATGCCTAGGCCGGGCGCCCAGGCCTTCTGGTCAGACAAAAATTGCAAGCCCAAGCCCATTCTCGCTTATATAAACATCTTCATTCCCTAGCCGATCCTAAGCTTAATTGCGGCCGATTTTGAGTGGGTTTCCAAGGGATTAAAGGTGTTTTGGAGTTAGGAATCAAGGAGGATCATTAAGCTTTCGTACAAGCGTTCAAGAGTCGATTAAGACGGGTTCTCTCGTTCTTTATCTTTGTTCTTGTTCATTATCTTTCATGATGTTTCTCTTTGTTTTCAATACTTGTTTAGGATTGTTTTTAATAATGATTCTAGGCTAGACTTCATGTCTACCTAGGTTTGATGAACATGTGTTAATTTGATTCTTGCTTTGGATAATGTTTTGATTATGGTTTTGTTGATTTAGTAGTAAAAAAACTTGATTTTGTTTTCATGATGCATATAAATATTTATTATCTTGATTGATTGTTAACTATTGCTTCACATAGATCTTTTATCTTTTGATTGTGTTCTTTAGATTTAGGGTTTATGTTTAATCAATTACTTGGTGTTTTGATTATTATGATTAAATGGGCACGTTAGATCATAGAAGCTTGTTGATAGTTGGTTAGGGTTTTAAATGTTTTGCTAAATTCCAATAGCTATAAGGTGAGGAGTTGTTCATGTGTCTTGGTCAATTGCATGCTAGGATAGTTAGTGACAATATTCTTGCTTATTGTGTTGATCCATGTTCATGATGTCATGTTAGCTTATCAAGTTATCTAGGGTTTAGTGTTTCGTAAGATTGTTTGCTTTAGATACTATTAATTAATCCTAATTGATGACTTTGCGAAAATCAATTCAACTAATTGCTTAATAATCTAATAATTGTTCTTTGGGATTTCATTTGATTCAGTCAAAGGTCCTTAGGGTTTTTTTAGATGGAATATGTTTAGAAATCAGTTTCCATAATCATGTTATTTGTCCATTGTTTGATGATTGTTGATGCATGGGATTCTTACCTAGGTAGATTCCTTCTCTTATTGGTTTCTATCTTGTGTTTAAAATTGCTTGTTTCTCGTTTACTTGCTTATTTGTTCTCTTAGTTTAATATTAGTTTAAAATTTCCCTTAAAACATTAATAATAAATAGTCATGTCGTAAGTCGAGTCTAATTAGTTAATTAACGTAATTTATAGAGTCTTGTGGGTTCGATATTCCGGACTTACTTAGCTCTAATACAATTGACCGGTTCACTTGCCGGTGTTTTGTTTAGTTGAGTCTTAGGTCTAGTTTTTTATTACTTGTTTAATTTAGTTAATATTTAATTGACTGTTTTTAGCACATCACTTCCCAAAGTCCAATGACCGGAACCTGCAAAACAAACACCGCGAGTCTCGTTACAGGAAGGACAAGAAGGGGGTCTTCCTGTAACCGCCCTCCGGCGTGAGAATCAGTATCGTTCGTAATAGAGATAATACTGAAGTATAAGTAAGTACTAGGGTGCAAACGAGCCGAGCTTCTAGCGAGCTACTCGGGATCGGCTCGTTAAAAAGCTCGAACGAGCCGAGCTTAATCGAGACCGAGCCCGAGCTCAAGCCTAAAAGTAAGCTCGCTTAATAAACGAGCCTGAGCTCGAGCTTCACCTATCGAGCTCGAGCCGGCTCGCGAGCCTAAACGAGCCTGCCATTTATATAATTTTTAAATTATATATTTAATAATTATTAATTAATATATATATATATTGTTAATATATATCTTTATAAAAAATAAATAAAAATAACTAAATAATATGTATATATATATATATTATTTTATACAGAAAGTTATAATAGAAAATAATATATAAAAATAATTATATTATTTAAAAAATAACAAATAAATGGTAAACGAGCCGAGCCCGAGCCGAGCTCGAGCTTTGGAAATAGAGCTCGAAACGAGCAGAGCTCGAGCTCGAAACGAGCCGAGCTCGAGCTCGAAACGAGCCGAGCTCGAGCTCGAGCTCTGTGTAAGTTAAACGAGCCGAGCTCGATCCTGGTTGAGCTCGGGCTCGGCTCGGCTCGTTTGCACCCCTAGTAAGTACAGTGAGAGTAAATGTGAGTGTGTATGAATAACTCATACAGGTTGGCAAGGTATTTATAGCCGAATGGTGAAGGAAGGTGATTGGGCCAGTTGCCCTTCTTCTAGAAGATCTTCACAACCGCCTGGATGCGTGTCCTTTTATGATAGGTTGGGCTATACGTCCCATGTGCATAGGTAAAACAACCTGGACACGCGCCGTTTTGTAATAGGGTGTACTACGCCCTGGCCATGTGCACGGTTATAACGTCCTGGCCAGGTGTCCTTTGTCTATTGGCTAGCGGGTCACGTATTCTTCAAGTAACAATCGTGGAGATTCTTCTAGAGGGTAGTTAGCTGATGACAACTGTCCCATTGTCATTACCTTCCGGTCATTTTCGCGGATAAGTGTCCTATCTCGCGGATGACTTCTGAGGGCGCCTGGATGCTTCCACGTGAGGTGTGAGGATGCTCTTCCTCTACCGTGTTGTGCAGGTGATCCATATGTCCCGCGGGTGGTACTTAGGGGTATCCGGGTCTTTTCGGTACCCTACCTCTATAAGTCCCCCCAGTCTAGTGTTTTTTCCGCGTGAAGTCATTATGCGGGTAAAATTTTGGACTTAATGTATTTTGGGGTTTTTATTTTTATTTTTTTTGAATTTTGAGGTTTGGTAGAAAATATCTTCTGTTGGTGTAGATAATCATGAAAAAGGATGTAGGTTCCCAGCCGGATCTACAAAGGAGTATCTCGTAACACGAGGGTGCGGAATCCCCACGTAATACGATACGAGCGTAA
Source organism: Bidens hawaiensis (assembly GCF_021521415.1). NCBI lineage: Eukaryota > Viridiplantae > Streptophyta > Magnoliopsida > Asterales > Asteraceae > Bidens > Bidens hawaiensis. The sequence goes on along the minus strand of NW_027494114.1, from coordinate 113,516 downwards.
TATATATAATACGTTGAGACGATACACAAACACACGTTACAATACTAATAAACACGTTTGTATTGCAACACCTCAACACGTGATCTCTCTAATCACAATACACGTTCTCGAAAAAAAATTAAACAAAACAAGCCAAAGTGAGGAATATATAAGCCTCGACAACTTCGCCTAACATGCTAGGCGAAGTTGTCACAACTTCGCTTGTCTCCAAGTTCGCCTACATCCCAGGCGAACTTGTGTGACACAATATTGAAAACCAAAACAAACAATCTAACACGATTACAGACACATACAAAACACGAGATACTGAACTACTGACATTATGCACCAACAAAGGACAAGTTGACCACTCGCAGGCGCGTGAACCTGTGATGGGACGTTTAGGACGGCTGTCACTGTACCCGTCTGTGTAACTTTTTCCTCTTTTTCAAATTTCCCGCGTGCGTGACGGTTATTGATTAGTTGACGATTTTCTCACTCCACTGTTCATATCCCATCGCATTAATTGCGATGGGTATAAATAATGAGAGATATCTTCCAATCGAACTTTTATCGCTTTGAATTCCTGATTATCTTCTTTCTTTCTCTTTGATACAACACTGATCTTTTTCGTATATCTTCACCAAAGTTTTTTTATAATGTCGAACGTTCAAACCGAGGTGGGTGAGATAAAAGTTTTATGGAACCGTTCTGAATATGAGAAGTTGTTGGAGACGTACGGTATCCCACCGGAATGGGAACCGGAATTCCCTTCTCCAGGTTCCATTTCCAGTCTGCCACCGCCTGGCAAGATGGCTGTCTATTATGATTATTTCGTTTATGGGAACTTCCGTTTTCCTATAACAAAATTTTTCATGAAATTGTTGACTGCTTATGGGATCCATTTATCCCAACTGCATCCGCGTGCTGTGATGCGAATTCGTCATTATGAACTCGTGTGTACAGCCTGCAACATGGTACCACATGTTAACCGGTTTCCGGTTTTCTATCGGCTTGCCAATCGCGATGGTTGGTTTACATGTCAAGGCTTTTCAGATAGGAGTCTTGGTTACGAAGTCGAGAAGGGGTCTGCCGATTGGCGTAATAAGTTTTTTTGGATTTCTGACGATGTGGTACCTGTTTCCATGGTCCGTCATCCGGCTAATTCTGCGCTGCCGGATGTAGTTACAGCTGCCCACGAGGTTCGTGATTGGTATATGGCGGAGCCGACACCAATGCGGGTGTTACCTGAGGAAGCCCTAGTGTGGGCGGGCATGAGTCTCTTATGGCCATCAGACTATATGGAGCCTATCTTCGTTGATTTGAATGAATGTAGGTTGTCTTTATTGCCTTTTTCTCTTCCTTGAATCTTTTTGTGACTAATTTTCATCTTTTCAGGTTGGGCTTCTATGCTTAACGCCCTTTTAAGGATAAGGGTTGTGTTCGCAAAAGCATCCATGATGCAGGGGACCAACATATCCTTGAGAAAACTAAGGCCCGATTCCTGTTTCCAACGAAGGTGCGGGCTGAACCCGTAATATCGGACACCGCCTTTCAAACAGGTGCGTATGTTCAAAACCCTCCTCCACTTAATGTTATTACTTCTGATGGGATGATCGCCATTATATCATTAAGTGATAATGTTGATGCTTCCTCCGAATTCTCCGCCTCCCAAGAGGAGGGAAACTCTGGTGATGGTACTACTGAACTTTCCTCTGTCTCGCATTTATTGGCAGAGTTAGAAAAAAAGAGGGTATTTTCGTCCTTTCAAGCAAGTTATGCAAGTGCCATCACCCCGGAGGCTGGAGAAGGGTCTTCCAAGAAGAAAAGGAAGACTCACCATCCGAAGAGGCCTCAGTACAGTCTTGCTGAACGTATGGATACTGTAGAAGGTATATATTTTGCCTCCTGTGCTTTACTATTTTTGAAATGTGAACTAAGTACAGCTGTTTTATGTAGATCCGTCGATTTTTGGGGACAATGTGTCCGAGAAGTTGCCATCACCAACCTCCAAAACTGATAAACCACGGTCTCCTCCTCCTGAGAGGGCAACTGAAGAAAAACCATCTACTCCTCCAACCGATGTCACCATGGAGGAGCCTATCGTTTAGTCTGGAAATGATAGTTCTTTTAACTATCTTTTTCAAACTGGGATTGCTTCTGGTTCTCAAGAAGACAACCCTGCTGTGACTGCAGAGGGTTTCAGGATTGACGAATCCCCACCTTGTCCTCCTCCCCAATTTGCCTCTGTTTCCTCACCCTTGATGGCAGGTATGGGAGGGGATTTTCAATTTGGATCGCCCGTCCACGAGGTAGGAGGAGGTTCGATGCAAGGTGATCCTCAACGTAGTGAATCTTCGGGTTCACGATATTATGGGGATGCCAATTTAGGGGACACCTTTGACTTATTTATCCCACCATGGGATATTATCAATGGGTCCCAGTTTTCTGATCCCGCGACATGTATGAGCTTTGTTAAGCATTGTGTGCCGCCTGCTGAAATGACGCACTTACGTGACCGCTACCGCCATGACCTTCATGCGGACTTATCTTTTTACCTGGCTAATACCCAAAGTTATAGCCAGGAAATTCTTCGTGAATGGCGCACTATGGGCGGGAATTTGGGTGAAGCCTCTCGAGCACTTGAAGCTGCGAGGAAGGAGGATGAGGACCACCATTTGGCAGCCAAAACGGCAAGGTGGAAACAAGCGGATGCGGAAGCCGCCCTTAAGGGCGAACAAGACTGGAGTGCTGCTACTTCCTGTAATTGGAAAGAGGCATGTGAGAAGCAGAACTCCCTTCTTGAGGCTGCCCGGGCTAAGGCATAGAAAGAAAAAAATGATTTGGCACGGGCTCAAGAGGCCAACTCGGCCTTAGAAAATCAAGTGACTCTACAAGGCACTCGGATCCAAGAGCTTGAGGCGGAACTAAAGCTACAGAGGGAACAAGCCGAGCTTAAAGATAAAAGCGCTATTGAGATTCAAGCTGCTTATGATTCCCTTTTACAGGCTTACGAAGAAGCGGAGACCCGTGCCACTTCAGTCCTGAATGAAAAACAACAGGATATTACGGAGTCTCAAGAACTCCGGACAAGGGCTGAACGCGCGGAACAAGACCGTCAGTGGTTCCTCACTCAGGGACTTGATTATGTAAGCTTTTCTCACATGTTGTCTGCTACACGTGTTTTATGCCATGATACTAAATGACTTGTGTTTGTATGTTACCAGGTCATCCATCATATTAAGAGTAGTCCGAAGCTTATTGACAGTTTTGCTAACCTGATGATTGCCTCGTCTCATCTTGGACAGATGAAAGGTTTTAATGAAGTGATGACCTATTCTCAAACCAATATTCCTCCGGAAAGTCATCCGCTTCATGGTGTCGACGTCAAGCAGAAGTATAAAGCGCGGATTAAAGATCATGACAGCCTGGTGTTTACACTGCAAAGTAAGCTTCCAGAATTTGTTGCAGCCACCGATGGTGTGCAAAAGCTGAAGGATTACTTGGGTGAAGAATCCGAGGACGACTCGTCCGAAGATACCTCTCCAAAGGCTCCGGAAGATGCGACGACTTCAAACCCATAGACCAGGTTTAGATGTCCAGTGCCTTGTAATTATTTTTCCATTTTTTGCTTGTAATTATCTTTTGCTTATTTAATGGAAAGGAAACTGTTTTGAGGAAGATATCTTTGAAAGATATTTTTGGAATTTGAAATTTTTTGCAAGTTGGATAATCATGATGACGTGGCGGAGAGCGGAACTTTAAGGGACAACTGACAGGACGTGTATGACGTCCTTGACAGTCTGTTCGCACTTGCTTTGATTTTCCCGTCTGACGTGTCAATCATCTGATGGTCCGCGGTTTCTCTCTCCTCTGGCATCCCGTTAGTCGCATTAATTGCAATGGGTATAAATATATCATCTATGATTTCCATTATACTCTTATCATTCTGGAATTTTCATTTCCCCAACATTCAAGATTTAAAATTTCTGAGAATTCTTTCTTTCTTCTATCTAATCAAGCATACTCATCTGATTTAAATGGCTGGAGATAAAAAGGGTACTCCTGCCATTCACAAGGTCACCGTGAACCTTAAACAGAGAGACTTTGAAGACGTTATGCATGTGTACGGCCTGGCACCGGAGTGGGAGCCAGAACGTCCGGCAAGTGGTTCTGTCGCCACCAGCCCACCTCCAAAGAAGATGGCGGTATATGTAGATCACTTTACGACGGGAAACTTCCGGATTCCCGTAACAAAGTTTGTCCAGTCAATCTTGACGGTGTACGGAATACATATCTCACAAATCCATCCCTTTGGGATGTTGAGGGTTCGACACTTCTAATTCTGTTGTCAAGCTCATGAACTCAAGCCGTCGGTTGGCATGCTTGCCGTGTTCTACAAGATGACCTACCTCGATGGATGGTACAGCTTTGGTTCCGTCGAAAAGAAGGTTATAGGTATGGGATGGATCCGTAGCATTCATGGTTGGAAAACAAAGTTTTTTTTGGATCCGAGAGGATGTTATTCCTTTCGTGATGACTAAACGCAAAGCGGAGGATGCAATGCCCGTGGTTCCGGCCGCTGCTCACGAGGGCCTTTCGTGGTTTAAGACAATAACCGCCACACCAACTCTCATGCGCCCTATTCATGAGGGGGCGATGGTGAGTGCGAATATGAGCCGCTTGTGGCCGTTCCCTGGGCTGGAACCATATTATGAGAGGACCGACAAGAGTAAGTTTTGTATTACTTCTGTCCTTTCCTTAATGAATATATAACTTCTGACTTGTATTATTTGTGTTGTATAGGTGAAGGTTCCGCCTTTGACACTCTATTGGATCATGAAGGGGGAATGATGGTGCGCCGTCCGGTTGACCTGAGGGACGGTTCCTTTTTGGAATTCACTCGGGTCCACTTCCTATTCCCCACCACATTCCGCTCGGAACCAGTGGTTTCTGAGGTGATGTAGGCAAAAGGTTAGGATTACGTCCAAGAATGTATCCAGAAAGGTGAGGGCATTTTACAACCCCGGCCTGTGACTGCTATTACTTCTAGCGGAGTGATTGTACTCCTTTCATCTAGTGAGGAGTCGTCACTCTGCGAAGAAGGTTTCTCAGTTGATGCTACTAATGCCGTGCAATCAACTGTTGGTTTGACCCGCCAAAGAGCCGCGTCCAGCCAAGTAACGAACCAGGACGATGCAAACATTGCTGCGGAGGATAAGCATCCCACGCCTGATGACGTCACCACTGAGGGTGAGCATCAAACTGCTGACGCGGGTGCTTCTGTCACACCCCCGTCTAGGGCCTAGGTGCGTGACCCAATAGTTGGTATCATATTTGTAAATAAATCAGAGTTATAAAATTTTAAGGATTGAAAATGTAACTTATATAAAAGACAAGATTATAAACACCCGTTTAAGCTGTTACAAAACATTTACTTGTTTAATATTTACAAACCACCATATTAAGTTTACAAAATGAATCTGAGCCATCGGATATATCAATAGCGCTTCGACACTCCAAGCGCTAAACTTGTTCACCTGCAAAATATAAGAAAATACGTCAGCAACGAATGCTGGTGAACACGCTGACGCAAAATAACCTATTTTACTTTATTACCCCTCGAGACTACGCCTGCCGCGACCCAATGTGGCTTAGGAATAACAAAGTCAAACAACACATTATAAACTAGAGCCTCTACGCTAGGTCACCTCAGCAAACACCGCAGCGTTCGACTTAGTTAAGTACCCGTAAATATACACATAAGGTCATACTCCCTGCATGAGAGCATCCTACGACCAAGGGTGGTGCGATCATGCCCATACATCGCATAGTACCACCTATGTAAGGATCCAGACATACGTATACCACAGCCTAAGGGCTATGTTTATACCCATAGTTATAACGGTTTTAGGAGCACATAGTTCCTTGTAAACAAGTTCACATAACAAGTTTGACTCATTTAAAAACAAGTTTAAAAGTTTGGGTGCGTATTCACCTTATCTCTTGTAACACTGTGAAAATTTTGAGTTCAAAGTATCAACTTTCCAAAGTCTAGGGACTAAAATTGCCAAAATCCAAACTTGAGGGTTTAAATTGAAAATTCTGATTTCCTGACCCATCGCGCTACGCGATGAGTCAGAGGAGAACCCCATCGCGTATCGCGATGGGGTACCTGACACATTGTGACACGTGTGCAACGTGGCACACGGTGGCACCGTCTGCTGCCACGTGTCACCACGTGGCAACGCTGCCGTCACGTGGAGCGGCGCCTGCCACGTGTCGACACGTGGCAGGTCTACGCTGTGCGTCAGCAGACCTATATCGCGATACGCGATAGGTCTGCTGAGGGACCCATCGCGTATCGCGATGGGGACTAAAATTATGTCTATAAATAGCAAGGTCTGGGATTCATTCTTGGCATCCCACAAATCAGTTCCCCTTTCTCTCTCTAACATCTCACTAGAATCCCAAGTTCGTATTAACGATCTGCCTGGATAAACGTGTCCCGAACCCTCGTTTGTGCACCAACGTTTCCTTAGAGTTTATGCTACCCTCCACCCACATACCAAGAAGGTGTTGTTGAAATGGCAATGAATCTCGATAAGCGTGTCAACGAGTATTGAAGTTTGGTGTACTCATTTGACGATCGAGAAGTAAAGCGGCGCCAGAGTGCTGCTCAAATCCCTTGGATTTCGATACGCCACTAAGGTTAGGCGTAATATTGAATTCAATATAATTGAATATTATATTCAAGGCTTTGGTCTTAAGTCGAGATTATACTCGATACCTCGATAAAAGAAAAGAAAAGAAAACATAACAAAGAAATGAATGAAAGATTGAATATTGAATATGTGATAACATATATATGTGTGTAAGTATATATGTATATATTCTTTGTTATGAAAATATTATTTAATGAATAAAGAGTATTCTTAAATAATAAAAGATTACGTTTCTTGGAGAAGAAGAAACGTCGGGTTTTTAATATAAACTAAAGGTTTATAATTTACTTTTAAACAAGAGGTTTTCAAGTAAATTAGAATTGAACTAGAGGTTCAATCGAGGATTGAGATATAAGACTAAAGGTCTTAAGCCGGATCGTGTATCCGACTAACAAATATTTATACTCGTAACTATAGGTTCGAGATAAAATAAAGGGAAAGACCCTTGGACGGTGAGTGAAGCCGATCCTAAAGAGATAAGGTGAATACGCCCCCAAACTTTTAAACTTGTTTTCAAAAGAGTCAACTTGTTATATGAAATTGTTTACAAGGGACTATGTGTTCCTAAAACCGTTATAACTATGGGTATAAACCTAGCCCTCAGGCTGTGGTATACATATGTCTGGATCCTTACATAGGTGGTACTATGCGATGTATGAGCATGATCGCACCACCCTTGTTCGTAGGACGCTCTCCTGCAGGAAGTACGACCGTATGTGTATATTTACGGGTACTTAATGAAGTCGAACGCTGCGGTGTTTGTGAGGTGACCTAGTGTTGAGGCTCTAGTTTATAATGTGTTATTTGACTTTGTTATTCCTAAGCCACGTTGGGCCAAGGCAGGCGTAGTCTCGATGGGTAATAAAGTAAAAGAAATTATTTTGCGTCAGCGTGTTCACCAGCATTCGTTGCTGACGTATTTTATTACATTTTGCAGGTGAACAAGATTAGCACATTGAATATCGAAGTGCTATTGATATATCCGATGGCTCGGATTTCTTTTGTAACTTAATATATAAACATGGTGGTTTGTAATTATTAAACACATAAATATTTTGTAACTTAAGCGGTGTTATAATCCCGTCTTTTGAATATATTTTACACTTTCGATCCTTAAAGTTTTATAAGTCTTCCGCAATTAAACGTAACTCTGATTTATTTACAATTACGATACCAACTATTGAGTCACGCTCCTAGGCCTTAGATGGGGGTGTGACAGGTTGGTATCAGAGCCATCAATCTTAGCGGATTGGGTATCATAAAACAATACCCAAGCTTCGATCCAAGTTTAGAAAATAATTGATTATGTGTTTTAGGGATAAGATAGGCTGGTAACCTTTCTTTCCCACTCTACATTCTAAACCACCCATAATATTAGATGTCGTTTAAAGCTCATATCGAAGACTTTATGCGCAAGGCAAAGGAAGCTGGAATTACCGAACCCTACCCCGAAGACAACATGAGCGATGGTTATTATGAAGCATACTTCAACCAAGATATGGAACACGACTTGTCCAAACCCGTGTACTACCCCAGAAGTCGACACTACCCAATAGATGTTCCCGATAGTCCACCAAAACAAGGAATGGAGCCACCAAGACATTCAAGCTACCACCCACCGACATTACCGATGTATCAACCTTCCGAAGTACCGACATACCAGCCAACGGAGATCTTCCCTTACCAACCATCGGACACACCACAATGCTATCCAACCGATACCTACCAAACTCTCAACCATCCTCCAAATGGATGAAATACCTCTCTGAACAACAAGAGTGGCATGCCGGAAGCTTTACTTTCAATGAAGGCAGCTCCCAATCAACTAACGGTGAAGGACCGTCCCGTAGACCCAAGATGAGGGTTAAGATGCCCATTGAGACTTTCCAGATGATCTCAATAAATGATGAAACCACACAACCCATGGATGAAGATGAACCTGAAGAAGAAAATCCTGAAGAAGAAGAGGATCCTGAAAAAGAAGAGGACCCTGAGGAAGAGATTGAGGAAGAATCGGAAGAAGAGCATCCTGAGAATTCCAACGAAATGGCAAGCCCAATGGATGGATCACTCACTTCCCACAAACCAAGCTATGGTTCCGTTGATCCGTATGTTCAACACCTTGAGAAACTAAGGAACCAAGCTTCGTCAAGCTTCCCACCATTTCAAGGAAAGATTCCGACAATCCAAGAGCAAGCCGATGAGATCCGCGAGCAGAATCAAGTTGCCAAGACCTACCTCTACCTTTCATCCACCATGGATTATGTTCCATATCCAGAGCCGAGGAACCATTACGAGAGGGTGACGTTGGGTTACCGTGACCCACCTCCGCAGTATGGATACCCCAACATAATCCCACTGTCATATGAAGAACACCTGGATCGCGCATTGCACGAGACCGATGACTGGAGGAAGAAGGTAGACGAAGAGGAGAAGAAAAAGAAGAAAGTCGGAGAAACAATACTTCGTAAATGCAACAAGATATCGAAGGTTGTGAAGAAGTTCTTGAAGAACTGAAGATGGTGGCCATGTGAAGACTGTGAGTAAAATAGTCCTGTCTGTTATGTGTAATATAAGTACGAATAAATAAAGAACGTTTGAAACGTTCTCTTGTAATGATAGGACCAGTTATATATATCGTTGGAACAATATATATACTTATGTGTAATATGAAATATACATATCCTTTTGTGATATGTATATATGAAATAAAATGTGTGTTTAATATGAGAAATTGCTAAATTCAGTTAAAAGACATATTAAGAGAAAATGTCTGAACAAAGCAATAATAACGAGAATTCTCGTAATGAGAGAGAAATGAGAGATAAAGGGAAAGGTCCTGAGAACGAGCGAGAGGAATAAATTCCTAAGAAATACATGAATAGAATCCAAAAGATGATTAAAGATGCGGTTAGGGAAGAATCCGCGTTTAGATCTCAAACTCGACAATCTAGACATTCCCGAACTGTTAACCCTTCCATTCATCCCTCTAAATCTGTTAAATCTCGTCGTAAACTATTCCATGATGAAGAAAGCGATCATGGGTCTAATGCCGACGAAGGTATTAGGCAAAAGTTTAAAAGGATGAAAGTTAGTGGGTGTACGTTCAAAGATTTTAAGTACTATGGACCAAAGGAGTTCCATGGTGACAAGGGAGCCATCACAACCGTGAGGTGGCTCAAGGAGATGGAAACTCTTGTTATCACAAGCAAGTGTTCCGAGGAGGAGAAAATTTAGTACTCTGCCCTAATGTTCAAGGGTGAAGCGCACGAGTGGTGGAATGCGCTATTGATGAGTAAGGGAAGAGAAGTGATGTACGGCCTGACTTGGGAAAAGTTTAAGGCCATGGTAATGGGGAAGTTTTGTCCGATGCACGAAACTGATCAAATCCAAACTAAGTTCCTTAACCATAAGGTCGTAGGGACAAACCTTCGAGAATACAATACCAAATTCCTTGAATACTGTCGCCTAGTTCCCCAGCTGGTTAACCCTGAGTCCAGCAAGGTCACAAGATACATTTGGGGACTGCCGCGGGAAATCCGTGACATGGTAAGGTCACACTTGCCTCAAACCGTTGACTCTGTGAAAGAGATGGCTGGTTACCTGATGGGCGGCATGGTCCGCAACAAAGAAGAGGACAAGAAGGTGACAACAACTGCTGCTCAAGGAAAGACTGGAGGAGGTTCCAACTTTAGAATCAAAGGCGTAAACCAAAACAACTCTACGCCATGCAAGACTTGTAGGAGATACCACAAAAGGTAGATGTAATTTCGCCCCGTCTCCTAAAGTCTGTGAGTCCTGTAATCGTACGGGACATGATGCTGCTAATTGTTGGAAGAAAAAGATGACTTGCTTCAACTGCAAGGAAATGGGCCATTTGAGCTTTGAGTGCCCAAAGAACAAGCCTACTAGTGGTGGTGCGGGTGGAAGTGGCCAAAACCGAAAAGGAATCGCTCGAGTCTTTGTACTCGACACAAAAAGAGCCGCTGATGTGCCAGAAACCATCACCGGTACATTTCTAGTCAACGACACTTATGCTAGAGTTTTGTTTGATTCGGGTGCTAATTTGAGTTTTATAGATTATAGTTTCTGTAGTCTATTAAACGAACCATTAACAAAATTAAATAAAACTCTGAGCGTCGAGACTGCTAGTGGCGAAATTGTTAAGATCTCCGAAGCTCTTGAAAACGGGAAAATCCTTTTAGCTGGTTATATCTTGCCTATATGTTTATTGCCTATGAGTCTGGCTAGTTTTGATATTGTACTAGGTATGGACTGGTTATACGATAACCATGCAAGTATCATCTGCAATAGCAAAACCATTGAACTTCAAGCCCTTGATAAACGAACGATTCGAATTGAAGGGGACAAAGACGCTGGCCAAGTTAGCATAATCTCTATGATTAGAGCTATCAAATGTTTAAACCAAGGATGCCTCGCATTCATGGCCTACGTCACTGAAGAATCAAAGCCAAAAGAAATCAAAGACGTTCCTATCGTTTCTGACTTTTCTGACGTCTTTCCTGATGAACTTCCTGGAATCTCTCCCGATCGTGAAGTAGAGTTTAGGATTGATCTTATTCCTAGTACTGCTCCGATCGCCAAAGCTCCGTATCGTTTAGCGCCAACTGAAATGAAGGAGTTGAAGAAACAGCTCAATGAGCTTTTAGAGAAAGGTTTTATTCGACCAAGTTCGTCGCCTTGGGGAGCGCCAATTCTATTCGTCAAGAAGAAGGATGGTTCCAAGCGAATGTGTATCGATTATCGTGCGTTGAACAAAGTTACAATCAAAAACAGATATCCACTCCCTCAAATTGATGATCTTTTTGACCAACTTCAAGGTGCTAGCTATTTTTCTAAAATCGATCTTCGTTCCGGCTATCACCAACTCAAAGTCCAATCCAAAGATATTCCAAAGACCGCATTTCAAACAAGGTATGGACATTATGAGTTCACGGTCATGCCGTTCGGACTTACTAATGCCCCAGCTGCGTTCATGGACATGATGAACCGTATTTGTAAGCCTTACTTGGATAAATTTGTTATCGTCTTTATCGACGACATACTTATTTACTCTAAGTCAAAGGCTGAACATGAAATTCACCTCCAAACATTGCTTGAAACTCTTAGAACCGAAAAGTTGTACGCCAAGTTCTCGAAATGCGAGTTCTGGTTGCACGAGGTGCAATTTCTTGGTCACATCATTAATGTTAACGGTATTCAAGTGGACACCGCTAAGATTGAAGCTATCTCTATGTGGGAAGTCCCAAAGTCGCCAACCAAGATCCGAAGTTTCTTAGGTTTGGTCGGCTACTACCGTAGGTTCATCGAAAACTTTTCTCGTATCGACGTTCCCTTAACTTCATTAACTCGAAAGAACATCAAGTATGAATGGGGAACGAAGCATCTCACTCGGCTTCCTATCTTGGCTTAAACAAAAACTCACCCAAGCACCTATCTTGGCTTTGCCAGAAGGTACCGAGGATTTTGTAGTCTTTAGTGACGCATCTCACTCGGGTTTGGGATGTGTACTAATGCAACGCAAGAAAGTAATCGCCTACGCCTCTCGTCAACTCAAAGTACACGAGAAGAACTACACGACTCATGATCTAGAATTAGGCGCCATAATCTTTGCACTTAAGATATGGAGGCACTATCTCTATGGAGTAAGATTTACCGTGTACACTGATCATAAGAGTTTGAAACATATCTTCAATCAAAAAGAGTTGAACATGCGCCAATGGCGATGGATGTTTATCATGAAGGTAAGGCCAACGTTGTGGCTGATGCCTTAAGTCGCAAGGAACATGAGAAACCCAAAAGAGTCCGAGCATTGCGTTTAGAACTTCAAATTGATCTCATTGAACAAATCAAATCCGCGCAAACTCAAGCAATCAATGAAAACCAAATCGCCGATGAAAAACGCAACGGCACCATTGACTCGTTAGTCAAAGGTGACGATGGTATCCTTAGACTCGGTAATAGGATTTGGGTACCAATCATTGGAGGATTGCATGAGAAAATCTTGAACGAAGCTCACAAATCGAAGTATATGATGCATCCCGGAAGTGATAAAATGTACCATAATCTCAAAGAGAATTATTGGTGGAATGTAATGAAAAGAGATGTCGCTTCGCACGTTGCGAAATGTTTGACGTGTTTGAAAGTCAGGCTGAACACCAAAAGCCTTCGGGATTGCTTCAGCAACCCGAACTTCCGTTTGGAAGTGGTAGTTAATTACTATGGACTTCATTACCAAACTCCCGAAGACGACTCGACAACACAATGCTATTTGTGTGATTGTGGATCGATTGATGAAATCGCACATTTATACCCATCAATTAGTGGTACTCTATAGATAGCGCGTATCTATGTAAACACCATTGTCGCCTTGCATGGAATACCTCTGTCTATAATATCTATCGAGACAGTCGTTTTTACGTCTCATTTCTGGAAAAGCTTCCAACAAGCTCTTGGTACAAAGTTTAAACCTGAGCACTGCCTATCATCCGCAAACCGATGGGCAAAGTGAAAGGACGATGAGTGAAGCCGATCCTAAAGAGATGTCACACCCCCATCTAAGACCCTTGTGACATCTCTTTAGGATCGGCTTCACTCACCGTCCAAGGGTGTTTCCCTTTCTTTTATCTTGAACCTATAGTTACGAGTATAAATATTTGTTAGTCGGATACACGATCCGGCTTATGACCTTTAGTCTTATATCTCAATCCCCGATTGAACCTCTAGTTCAATTCTTATTTACTTGAAAACCTCTTGTTTAAAAGTAAATTATAAACCTTTAGTTTATATTAAAAACCTGACGTTTCTTCTTCTCCAAGAAACGTAATCTTTTATTATTTAAGAATACTCTTTATTCATTAAATAATATTTTCATAACAAAGAATATATATACATATATACTTACACACACACATATATATATATATATGTAAATCATATTATTCAATAATCAAACTTTCATTCGTTTATTTGTTATGTTTTCTTTTCTTTTCTTTTATCGAGGTATCGAGTATAACCTCGACTTAAGGCCAAAGCCTTGAATATAATATTGAATTATATTGAATTCATTATTACGCCTAACCTTAGTGGCGTATAGAAAGTCGAGAGAAATGAGCAGCATTCCGATGCCGCTTTACTTTTCTCGATCAACTTTGATATGCCAACTTCAACACTCGTCGGCACGTCTTTCGGGAATCTTTTTTCATTACAACAACGCCTTCTTGATGAATGAAGGTGGAGGGTGGCACAAACTTCAAGGAATCGTTGGTACACAATTGAATGTTCGGGATACGTTTTACGAGGAAACAAGGCTCGTTTATCGAGGAAAATCGAGTATACGATTGTGGTATTGTAGAGAGATGTTAGAGAGAGAAAGGAGAGCAGTTTTTGGTGTGCCAAGAGTGAGATCCCGATGTAACATCCCGAAATTTCTAAATTAATATTAGTTATACTATTTATTTTTGGTGAGAAAGTTTACTCAGGTTAGCGGAGAAATAATAAATAGAGTAGGAGTTAGCATGGGTCGGACTAGTGTTGGGTAATGGACATGGGTTATGGACTTGGGTTATTAAGGAAGGAAGATGGACCATGGGCTCAAGCCCATGATCCATAATATTTAAGCCTTAAATCACCCTTTAATCCTTTTCATTTTCACATATTCCATACACCACACAAAACACACACTTAACTCTCTCTCATCCTACTTTCTCTCTAGCCGAAATAGAAGAAGAAACCGAGCATCAACCCGAGGTAATGATAGTATGATATTGTAGAGATACAAACCCGTTAGATTTAGTCACGAAACAACGAGCCGACACCGTTAAACCATTGAAGTCACGAGATCCGGGTGGAATCGGGTATAAACCGAACCTAATATGAGCTTAGGGATCACCCTAGCTCAGATCTGGATCGAACGGGACGAAAAACGGTGAAAACGGTGGCCAAACGAGTGAGATCTCGCTTTTCCGGCGAGATTCACGTTTTTCCGGCAACGGCGGCGCCGGAGGTTGTGTCACATCAGATGTGACGTCTGACGTCTGACGTCCGACAAAACCCTAACCCTAATTCGTTACGAAATTCTAACGAATTAGCGGTGATTCGTTAACGGAAGGGTAGCCAGTTCGTTATGGCAATTCGTTAAGATGGGAGGACGAACTAGAAGCAGCTCGCTAAGTGATTCGTTAAGGAGAAATGACGAATGAGGATAGCGAATCAGACCATGTTACCTGATTCGTTACCCGTCCATTCGTCATGGCAAGATAACGAATTAGCCCACTAAGTTCGCTAAGTCAAGATAACGAACTAGGCGGTGTTTTGATAACGAATTAGACAGTGTTATAATAACTAATTAGGCTTAATTCGTTATAGCAAACAAGTGGGCGAATTAAATAATAATTTAAAATCGTAGTGGAAAATGTGATAAGACAGTTAACAGAAATAAAATTTTTCCAAGCTAACATGGCAGCTCGACCCCAGCCAGGGGCTCTGCCCCTTGGACCCTGCTAGGGGCTGCCGCCCCTAGACCCCACTGCCAGAGGCGCTGTCCCCGGACCCCTGTTCATTATGGGTTGTAGTTGAACTAGAAAATACGATATGGATAGAAATAGTTAATTGATATGTGTAATTTTTATACAGTTAGTCACGCACAACTCAAGAAGGAATAACCATTTACAGAAGAAGTTATCGCATTCAGGTGAGTTTCTAGCCCCATGTTCTTGTTATGTTTTCGGGGCTGTGTGCATACTCGATGTGAAGTGTGAATACACTTACCTTAAGTGGTAAGTGTATGCTATAGAAGTCATACGAGGTAGTTATTATATAATGCTTGTCGGTGCGTGAACGATCTTCGGATATTGCACGTATCGCCAAGGATAGTGATTCCCAAGAGGTTGTTAGTGTGTATGTATGTTATGATGTGACTTGTTTATTTTGTAAATGATGTAATGATATGAAGTGTGTTGTAGACAAGTAGAGGTAGAGTGTGTTAGAAGTGGCAAGAGCCTCGTAGGAGTGTTAGTGGCATAACGGTAGTACGTGGTAGGGTGAGCCAATACGTGACTTCGTTATTAAAGTGGCAAAGTGGCATAACGTTAATTCGTTATTAAAGAGGCAAAGTGGCATAACGTTAATTCGTTATTAAAGTGGTTAAGTGGTAGGGATAAATAAGAGGTTAAGTGGTAAGGTGAGCAGGTCAGATAGTGGACTACGTGTCTTCGGATACGTATATATTGCATGTAGTGGTTGTATGATAAGTTGCTTGATTAACTAGAACTCACTCAGCGTAGCTGACTTTTAGTATGCACGCAGGTATATATGTTTATCGAAAAGGCATGAGGATGACACATGGCATGGATTGAACGGCTGGCATATGAAGATAGAAGAAACGATGTTTTAACTATGTTGTCTTATGTTATGGTTTTAAAGAAAAGATTAAATGTTTTGTAACGAATGATTAATATTTTATATTCCGCGAAAGTTTTAATTAACTCTGATTTATAATAACTGTGTTTATGAGTAAATCTGACGCTAAAGTAGAGGCTATCGGGAACAGGGCCTTACACCGGACCTTGCTATTTAAAGGCAAAATCTGGTATCCCATCGCGGTACGCGATGGGCTCTTGGGCACCCGTCGCATACCGCAACTTAGACCAGGTGAGACACAACATAAGTCTGCCACGTGTCGCCACGTGGCAGACGTTGTGCCACGTGTTGACACGTGGCGGACGTTGCGCCATGTGTGGCCACGTGTGGACACGTGGCATACCACGTGTCTCGTTGTCAGACGCCACATTGCGGTACGCGATGGGTCTATCTGTTGATCCATCGCGGAGCGCAATGGGTCAAGAAATCAAAATTTTCATAATCAACCCTCAACTTTGGAATTTGGCAATTTTAGTCCCTAGACTTCGGAAAGTTGATACTTTTGAACTCGAAATTTTCACGGTGTTACATCCTCCCCACCTTGAAACAAATCTCGTCCTCGAGATTGCTTTACTCGAACAAGTGTGGGTATTTTCTTTTCATTTCCGATTCGAGTTCCCAAGTATATTCGGGCCCTCTACACGAGTCCCATTTAACTTTCACAATTTTCAAAGTTTTTCTTTTCAATTTCTTTGTTTTCGAATCTTCAATTTTAATTGGACGTTCTACGAATTTTAAGTTTTCATTTATTTCCACATCTTTCAATGGCATAGTGTTAGGACATGAAATGTCACATGTATGTCCCCAGTTCTATCAGGTTGGTTCAACATGAAACCAACGATCGTGAAACCAAGTTAACGTACTGAAAATGTCAAACGAAGCTGATTCGATCGAATCAGTGACTGATTCGATCGAACCAGATATCATTCGATCGAACCAGATCTCATTCGATCGAATGAGTATCTCATTCGACCGAATGAGTCTTCGGTATATAAACGTTACTTGGGAAATTTCACAAGGGGGAGCACAGATTACACACTCACGAACCAGCAGCCTACAGAAACTCTCTCTACTGTTCTTCGTGTTCTTGGTCGTTTCCTCCAATCCTAGGCGTCAAACCCCTTTAGGAATCGTACCTACGTGCCCGTTGATCACCACCGAATCGCCGTGTTAGAGGATTCCGCACTCTAACACGTTGCCCCGTGAATCGTTGGGAAACCGAGTCCCGAATCGGTCCTACAAAGTGGCATCAGAGCTTTAGGTTCTTGATTCACGAAAGATTCGTGGTGATATTCGTGTTTTTCTCGTGAAAATCATATATTTTGCTTGAAAAATTTTCGAAATCAAGTGTTTTTTGTTCTTGGTGTTCATTGTGTTATTATCAAAAACTCATAAAAGTCATATATTTTGGTTTTTGATCTCAAGATTTGGTGTTAAAATTCCGGGTTTTAACAAGAACATTCATCGTGTTCTTCATTTTTTAAACGTTTGATCCATTTTTTGTTTGGTTGGTTATTCATCGTGTTCTTCATTTTTTATCGCTTGGGCATGTCTGAAGGATCTTAACTGCGTAGCTGTCAAGAGAGAAAGGGGGGTTGAATACTTTCAACGTATTACTGATTTGAAGACCCTTCCTACTTATGATCTGAACCGTCTGAATTATCTTGATCTGCTATACGCCAACTCATCTCCATTTGCCACGTATTATCAGAGTGTATTGCGAAAAGAGTACAACACAAAATGGAAGATGATCACACCACAAAGGCCGAAGAGATATATAAGCAAAAAGGAGATCGATCCGATCACCAACAGGCCAAAAGTTATTTTGAAGTACATGCCACCACTCACAATGAAGAAGATTCCTCTTAGAAAGATGAAGCAGGACTTCTACAAATCATTCAGGCATTGGTACTATGATGGAAGACTGCATGAGGCAGTTATTGTGCTCAATGACTATGGAAACTGGAGCACAATTCGTATTTTTGATCCAATGTGGCTCACAAATTTGTCAAGGGAGGATGTCTATACGTTGTACAAGACAGAGATTCTTTATGCTCCTGAAGACATAGAGCAAGCGTTAACGTACAGAAATGTCATTAGGATTTGCTTTGCCTATGACATACATGCAGGATCAAATTGGAAAGAACAACAGAAGAAGTATGCCCAAGAAACTAAAGATTAATTGTCATGTCTTTCGTTTATCTTGTTTCTTGTTGTAATTCAAAGTTAAATCTTCTGATTGTAATTGTTTTGAATTGAATGAAATATGATTTGGAATATTGTGATAGATTATGCTTTAATGTCAATTTTACAAATCTAATACAATTGTGCTTAAATGTTAATCCAAAATTCCAATTGACAGCGTCTCAGGATATGCGGAACCTATGGTAAGTCTGACTGACTGTACCATTTGATCAAGAGAGAACTCCATGAAGAAAGGAGTTTGTGGATGCAACGTATGCACCACTAGTTTTGAGAAAAGAGAGAGTGAGATAACTCCAAGGGGGAGTTACGATCGAGCAAGAGAACTCGATTGGTTACAGGTAAATAGAACTGGCTCCAAGGGGGAGTTTGTTAGGACATGAAATGTCACATGTATGTCCCCAGTTCTATCAGGTTGGTTCAACATGAAACCAACGATCGTGAAACCAAGTTAACGTACTGAAAATGTCAAACGAAGCTGATTCGATCGAATCAGTGACTGATTCGATCGAACCAGATCTCATTCGATCGAACCAGATCTCATTCGATCGAATGAGTATCTCATTCGACCGAATGAGTCTTCGGTATATAAACGTTACTTGGGAAATTTCACAAGGGGGAGCACAGATTACACACTCACGAACCAGCAGCCTACAGAAACTCTCTCTACTGTTCTTCGTGTTCTTGGTCGTTTCCTCCAATCCTAGGCGTCAAACCCCTTTAGGAATCGTACCTACGTGCCCGTTGATCACCACCGAATCGCCGTGTTAGAGGATTCCGCACTCTAACACGTTGCCCCGTGAATCGTTGGGAAACTGAGTCCCGAATCGGTCCTACAAAGTGGCATCAGAGCTTTAGGTTCTTGATTCACGAAAGATTCGTGGTGATATTCGTGTTTTTCTCGTGAAAATCATATATTTTGCTTGAAAAATTTTCGAAATCAAGTGTTTTTTGTTCTTGGTGTTCATTGTGTTCTTATCAAAAACTCATAAAAGTCATATATTTTGGTTTTTGATCTCAAGATTTGGTGTTAAAATTCCGGGTTTTAACAAGAACATTCATCGTGTTCTTCATTTTTTAAACGTTTGATCCATTTTTGTTTGGTTGGTTATTTGTTTAAGTGTTAATACACTTAAAAGAGTCATTTTTTGCTTCCAAATCAACTAGGATTCGTGTTAGTGAATTTACAACCGAAAATCTGGTCAAATCTTCTAAGTTTGGAAATTCCATAAATCCCGATCGAACAAGTCGTATTTTTGAAACTCATTCGATCGAATAAGCCTCTTATTCGATCGAACCAGTTTGAATTTTGACCGAATCAGTTTTTCCCGCCGTGATCTGCGCCAAGTCCATTCGATCGAATCAGTTCATCCTTTCGATCGAACCTGCTTCCAGTCGATCGAACAAGTCTCAGATTCGATCCACCCATTCGATCTCTTTCTTAGTCGACTGCCAGAACCCTTTCGATCGAACCGGACATCCATTCGATCGAACCTGTCACCTCATTCGATCGAACTAGATTGTATTCAATCGGATAAGCTTCAGAAGACCAGAACAGTGAATCAGTCAGTCATTCGATTGAATCAACACACATTCGATCGAATAAAGAACACATTCGATCGAATCAGAACACACTCGATCACATTCGTTTAAAAGATCAAAGATTAAAGCAAAGAAGCAAACATGGCTGCCAGTTCAAGTACAAACAAAAGGATCCAATCGATCCTTGAGAGTGATTCAGAATCTGGAAGCTTCAACAAGCCTCCAAAGTTGATGGCACTCAATGAGTTTACTACCTGGAAGACAAGATTCCAGATTCATATCACAGGTGTGAATCCTGGACTATGGGAAGCGGTTCAGACATCGTGGGTGCATCCTACAAACGATGATGGTGAAAGCCTGAGCTACTTTAGGCTGTCAGAAGAACAAAAGATAGCCTTTGATGCTGAGAAGAAAGCCTTCTCCTTACTGTCTCAAGCTCTCTCCAGCGATCTCTTCCATCAGTTTAACCAGTTCTCAACAGCATCAACTCTTTGGAACGCACTGGTTGAACGATGCGAAGGATCTGAGTCACTTAAAGAAATTCACGCACGGGAGCTAAAGCGTGAATTTGATTTGTTTGGTCCAGAATCCGGAGAAGACATTGAATCGTTGCTGTCAAGATTCTATCATCTTATGTCAGAGCTAAAGTCCTATAATGTCAAAACAACAGGGACTGAAAAGGTTAGATGTCTCGCTCAAGGACTCCCAACAAGCTGGAACACCTTCCTGACTGTGATGAGAAGAAGTCATCAATTGGAGACGATTCTTCTTTCTGACTTTATAAAAGAAATCAGACAGGAAGACGCTGAATTAAGAGCATCCTCCAGGAAACCCAGAGCAACATCTGACAAGTCGCTGTACATGTCAAACTCTCCAATGTCAGATTCAAATGACCATGCTCCAATGAAGACTGCGTTTGTCTCCTCAATGTCAAATCAATCTAAGGGGACCGAAACGAGATCTTCTGCACCACCAACATCAAATTCCGGAAATTCAAGTTCTAACTCCGGACCCAAGTCAACTGAAAAGGCAACGTTAAACACTGAAGGCTTGGGAAAGGTAACGGTGGAAGTTGCCAAAGAACATATGGCAACGTTAGGCACAATAATTGAATCATACAGTTTAATGGTGGCTGGTAAACTTGGCAACAGTCATCTGGACAGCGATGACTATGAACAGCTAGATGAAGACGATATGGAACGCATCGACATAATGTGGGCACTTGGCAGCGCGTTCCGTAGGGCTAGAAAGTGGGCTAAGAAAACAGGCCAAGCTCTTTCAATCAACAATAAATCCAAGTTTGGTTTTGATAAAACAAAAGTTAAATGCTACAACTGTGGCGAACTTGGTCATTTTGCTAAGGAGTGCTCTAAACCAAAGAGGGAAGGTCACCAATATCCCTTCCGAACTACTTCAACTTCATCTACTCCTGCTGCAGCCGCTGCAAATGTCAACAATGAGAGACAACTGGTCCCTCAGAATCAAACAGCAGCAAACAACGCAAACATCAACAATGAAACTGCTCTTGCTGTTCAAGGTGATGAAGGCGAGTCCTGGAACTTCAGCATTAACATGGCTGACATCACCATTGTGGATGGAGACTCAGAATCTGGGTCTGATGATTCCTCAACTGATGAAGAATACGTTGTCGAGGAGCCAGCTACTGAAATGAATGAAGGAGAGCATGAAGCTGAAGTGTCATCAGTGGAGATTAAGGAGGATCAAGCAAAAGAGTCAAATGTTCCTCAATCATGTCCAAGTTCAACAATTCCTGCAGAAGCTGCTACTGTTGAAGAAGTCAACAAGGTACTGTCAAAAGCAAAGTCTGCATCTTTTCTGGAAAGAGCAGGGAATCTTTACTTCGCGTTCATGGCAGAGACGTCAAATGATGCCAAGGTAAGTTCTAACCCTACTACTCCCAAACCAGAAAATACCAAATGTTTAAAATGTGAAATGTCTGAACAAGAAATTCATTCTCTGAAAGAGAGAATTGAAGATCTCGAGGCTTATAAACAAGCAGCCTCAAGATCTTTAATTGAACTGACTGACGCTCTTGCACAAAACAAGGCTTGGAAGCAGAAAGAGTCTGCTTTTAAAGAAAAAGTTGATAGCCTTAAGCGTCAGAACAAGGAATTGGAGATATGTGTTCTAAATCAACAAGATTCTATAAATTTTCATATCAATAAAAATAATGTCTTGAAAAAGGAAATGGAGAACACAAAAGCTGATCTTGAATCATTGACTTTCAAATTAAAAAGTTACTCCAATTCCTCTTATTTGCTAGAACACATTATCCCCGAGTTCCGGTGCAAAAAGGAAAGAGGTGTGGGATATCACAATGTCCCACCCCCTGTGCTGAACCAATTTGTGAGCACACCAGGAGCTGTGCCAGATGATGACTCAAATGTTAAAACACCCGAGGACACAAACCAAATTTCAAAGTCCAAGGGTAAAGAAGTCATTGACCCGGCTCCTGAGACCAAACCAAATGTTGTTGCCACAGACTTAGGTTCCACAACTAAGTCAGGCCCATCCACATCTAAATCAAAGGCAACAACAAGTAATTCTCAGAAGAACAAGTTTAATCATAAATCTGAGAAAGTGCATGTGGAACATGGTACCCAGTTTGTCAGAGAGGGTAACTTTAATGAAAAACATAATTTTCCAAAACCCCCTCCCAGACAAACTTCACCCCAAAATGTCAAATCAAAGGGGTACTATGGTAACAAACAACAACAAAGTTATTACTCTCCACCACGTCAAAGGGGGAGAAATTACTGTTTCTCATGTGGAGAGGTTGGCCATATAGCAAGATTCTGTTACAAGTACACGGATCCTAGATATGTCAAGTCAACTCCTATGAGGCGACCGACCGTTGACATTCAAAGTCAAACTCGGTCTCACACACCGCGGTCGGTTTCTCCTAGGAAACCTCAGTCAACCTCACCAAACAGATCACCGAATCCCTCAAGCCCAAGTGTTTCCACTTCAACAAGTGAAAGTCAGTCTTCAACCAGTTATGTCAAACATGTTGAGAAGAAGACTGACAGTTGGAAACAAAAGAAAAACAACACTGTTGATAACAATGTCAAACCAGAAAACAGTGTTAATGAGGGTAAATGGATTGAATTGTTAATTCGTGATGATAATGGAAAACCCAAGACCATAAAGGCTTGGGTTTCCAATGATATTTAAACCTTTTGCTTTTTGTGTGCAGGTTGCTCTGTATGATCCAAGATTCAACATGTGGATCATCGACTCAGGAGCTTCCAGGCACATGACTGGAAACATGAATCTCCTATCCAGTGTCAGACAGATAAAAGGAGGTGCAGTTTCCTTTGCAGGAAATCAAGGTGGTTACATCACGGCCCAAGGAATTGTTTCTAATGGGCGAATTTCGTTTGATAAGGTTAATTTCATCAAGGAGTTGGAGAACAACCTGTTGTCGATAAGTCAAATCTGCGACAAGGGTTTCAAAGTTATGTTTGATGATCGAGACTGCCACATCTTGGCTAAGGATTTCACCATTTCTGAAGGCAAGGTTTTAATGTCAGCCGCACGCCAGAGTGATCTCTACATTCTGGATATGGCTAAGGCAGGGTCATCGTCTCCAACGGCGACATGTTTTGTGTCCAAGGCATCCGAACGTGATACTGTCATATGGCATAAACGGATGGGACACATTAATGTCAGGAACATGAACAAGCTTGTGCACAACAGGCTAGTTGAGGGAGTTAATCTGAGAAGTTTCCGTCTCCCTGATTCGTGTGTGCAGTGCAAAGCGGGAAAGCAAGTAAAAAGGTCCCACAAGTCTAAGAGTTTCCACTCGATTGATATTCCATTGGAACTCCTTCATATGGATCTTTTTGGCCCAATCAGCGTCAAAAGTATCTCTGGGCACTCATACTGTCTAGTGGTTACTGATGAATATTCGAGATTCTCTTGGGTGTTTTTCTTGAAAGCAAAGTCCGAGACATTTGGGTGTATAAATCTGCTAGTTACAACTCTTGAGTCACAGTACAATCTGAAGGTTCGGAGAATGCGTTCAGATAACGGGACAGAGTTTAAGAATGCGAATGTTGAAAACTTCTGCAAAGAAAGAGGTATTGTTCAGGAGTTCAGTGCCCCGTATGTTCCACAAATGAACGGGGTTGCTGAAAGGAAAAATCGAACGTTAATCGAGACAGCTAGAACAATGTTAGCAGACTCAGTGTTGCCTGTCACGTTTTGGAGTGAGGCAATTGCCAACGCCTGTTTCACATTGAATCGGGTAGGCATTGTCAAGCGCCACGGCAAGACAAGCTTCGAGCTTCTTCAACGACGGAGACCTAATTTAGAGCACCTGGAACCATTTGGAGCTCTTTGCACGTTACTTAAAAGGCAAGTCGGTAATAAGTTCGAGGAGAAGATCATCAACGGCTATTTTCTGGGTTACAGTGTACCTCTCAAACGGGTCTTCAACAGATCAACAAAATTAGTTGAAGAATGGTACCATGTCGACGTTCAACGCTATACAGAATCAGCCAAGGGGTCAGGAGAAGACTGGTTGTTTGATTTTGACAAATTGTTCAAGTCATTCAATTTGTATGAGGTTGCTATTCAGATGATGTATGAGGCGCAAAATGCACCTCCTGATGAATCACAGCAATCTTCACCTCATCCTGGTCCATCATCGTCTTCCTCCACAGAGTCTAGCGAGCAAGTTCAAGAGTCATCCGAATCTGAATCTGAAGATGAATCACCAGCAGATGATGTACAATCGGCACCGACACAGGTTACTCCACAACCTTCATCGTCAAATCAAGAAGCGCCAAATGCAGATCAGCCTCTAACGTCTACTTCAGAGGCACCAAACGCTCCAGTTCCTGAGCCGAACTTAACTAACTTGGAACAAAATGTTGTCGTTCCTGACAATCCGGTGGTCAGGACTGAACGTGATCATCCACAAGACAACATTATAGGGGACATTCAACAGGGTGTCAAAACACGTCGACAACTGAATTTTGGCCTCTACACTGAAATGATGGAGTCAGGATCAGTTGCGCTAAATGCCCATGAATGCTTCTTAGCACAAGAAGAACCACGCAGCATCACCGATGCGCTGAAAGACGCTAACTGGGTCTCAGCCATGCAAGAAGAATTATTACAGTTCAAGAGACTTGGTGTGTGGAAGCTGGTGGATCTCCCCAAAGGACAGAAGAAAATTGGCACTAAGTGGGTACTCAAATGTAAACGCGACGATCATGGAGTGATTGTTCGCAACAAAGCCCGCCTGGTGGTCCAAGGGTTTAGGCAAATCGAGGGCCTAGACTACAATGAGGTGTATGCTCCGGTTGCGCGTTTGAAGGCAATCCGGATGTTCTTGGCGTATGCGTCTTTCAAGAGATTCAAATTATATCAGATGGACGTCAAGAGTGCCTTTTTGTACGGTCACATCGAAGAGACCGTATATGTGGCACAACCTCCAGGTTTTGAAGACCCAAATCACAAGGACAAAGCCTACCTGCTCAACAAGGCTTTGTACGGTCTTCACCAAGCCCCGAGAGCTTGGTACAAGGAACTATCCAAACACCTTCTGAACAACGGGTTTAGAAGAGGAACGATCGACTGCACGTTATTTACAAAGGAGAAAGAAGGAGATCTCATTATGGTACAAGTGTACGTGGACGACATCATTTTCGGGTCCACGAATAAAACACTATGCAAGGAGTTTGAACAAGTGATGCAAGAAAAATTTGAAATGAGCTCCATGGGTGAGATGAAGTTCTTCTTAGGACTTCAGGTTGATCAAACAGACTCCGGTGTCTTCATTCACCAGACAAAATACGTCAATGACATCTTGAAACGGTTCGAGATGTTGAGTTCTTCTTCACAAGGAACTCCGTTAGAGGTTAATCACGGGATTAATCCTGACGAGAAGGGTGAATTGATCAATCCAACTCACTATAGAGGGATCATCGGATCTCTAATGTACCTGACTGCTTCTCGGCCGGACATAATGTTTGCTACGTGTCTCTGTGCACGTTACCAGTCAAAGCCGAAGGTCTCCCATCTTATTGCAGTCAAAAGAATTTTGCGTTATCTGAAGGGTACTCCAGATTGGGGTCTTTGGTATCCTCATGATGATAACTTTGATCTACATGCGTATAGTGATTCGGACTATGGTGGTTGTAAACTCGATTACAAATCAACAACAGCAGGATGTCAGTTCTTTGGAAGTCGTTTAGTAACGTGGCAATGCAAAAAGCAGACGTCAGTCTCCACTTCAACAGCTGAGGCGGAATATATTGCGGCTGCCAGTTGCTGTTCTCAAGTTATTTGGATTCAGCAACAAATGCGTGACTACGGTATTGAATGTTCTACTACTCCCATATATATTGATAATTCTGCTGCAATTTCAATTACCAAAAATCCTGTCCATTTTAGCAAAACGAAGCACATCGAAATTCGATATCACTTCCTTCGTGACTGTTACGAAAAGAAGTTAATCGATGTGGTAAAAATCCCCACTCAGGAACAACGCGCTGATCTCTTCACTAAATCATTTGACAAACCACGGTTTTTATATTTGCTAGAGATCAACGGCGTTAAACGTCAATCAGATGATGTTCCAGAAGATATCATTTAAATTGTTTTTCATTTTTTCTTTTCTTAAAAATTTGAAAAATCCAAAAAGATTTTGTTTTTATAATTTTTAGGGGGAGAAAGGTTTCAAGAAAAACCAAAAACAATATAAAATACAAAAACCCAAAAACATCAAAAATTTTAAAATTTTGAGAAGTTGATCTTGTTACAAGAAAGATGATAGTACACAGACGCTATCATACTGAGACATCAAAAAGATTTTTATTTCTGTATAGCTTATTCTCATTTTCCTTATATTAAAAAAAAAAAAAAAAAAAATCGTCACTATCGCTTAGAATTATGTCGGTTGCTTCAGTTTGAAGGACATATCTTCGGATATGTTTGGTCCTTACTTCTACTAGTAGATTATGAGGATAACCATTAACCAGATGACTGAAAGTGACCGGGGCGGTTTATGATGTGTTTTTATTCTTTCGCTGAAAAATAGTCGTTCATACTTAGTTAGAAGGACACATACTCGTATGTGGTCGGTCCAGCTGATCCATTGGATTGTCAGGATAGCCGTTTACCTGAAGAATTTGACTTGATCGGGGCGAAATAATTTAAATTTTTTTATCCAAAAACATTCATATATTCAGAAAATGAGAAATTGTATCCAACCTTTGGGAAGTGATGGCACACTGACAGTAGCATGATGTTAAAAAGATATAAAGTGAAAAATTGGTCATGCATAGTACTAATGTGATATATTGGTAGGCTTATCTTACTGAATTGAGTCTGGATTTGACCTATCTAAATCATTTAGATTGTCAGCTATGGGTGTACATCTAAGATAAATTGACGAGACGTCACTGTCTAAAGACCAATATCAATTGAGGATATGTCTTATCACGCGTACACGAATTACCATCGGCCCAAATTGGTTCCCCCTAAAGCTAAATTCTTAAAGAATGTTAGATCTTCGTGTTGCAGGTCTGCTTTCATCGAAAGTCCCTTCTAAATCAAATGCTTTAAACATTGATTAAGGAGGAGTATTAAATATTTTATACTTCACCGGCTTTGGAATGATCTCCCTCTGTGATACGTAAGTATCGACCTGGATAGCGCTCTTCCATGCTGTGATATCTAAAGTTATTATCTCCCTCTGTGATACGTAAGTATTGACCTGGACAGCGCTGATAACTTGGATATCTGTATTAAATATCTTATGCTCCACCGGTTTGGATTGATCTCCCTCTGTGATACGTAAGTATCGACCTGGACAGCGCTCTTCCATACTGGTATATCTAAAGTTATTATCTCCCTCTGTGATACGTAAGTATCGACCTGGACAGCGCTGATAACTTGGATATCTCCTGAAAAAAAAAAATATATATATATATATATATATATATAAAATAAATGATTTTGGGACAAGTAGATGAATACCGAACACGTATGTGAAAACATGATAAAATCATCAAGTTGCTAATTAAATTCGCAAGAATGAGAAAAGCAACAAAATTTGATGAAAAGCGAACAAAGGGGATCCTATAAGCTTATGGTCGTTTGTCAAAAATAAGATGCGCCGATTTGACTGTTCAATATGTTGTGAGGTCCTACATGAGTCAATCAAAATATGGTGGGATACATAGCTGTGATCACAAGCAATTATCAAATGGTCATTGACAGACGAGAGGATGTTTGTTTAAGTTTAAATGGACAAATATACCCATAATCGCATCGGTAATATGCATCGACCAAAAGAAATTATATTGAACTTACTGAGTGCTACAATGTCAGTACTGATCCCATGTTCGGATCTTTCTCACAAAAAGAATGTTCATTATGTCTAGTTTAATATTGTATACTCTTTTATTAAGAAAAATCAAAAACATGTGAAAAATCACGAAAAGTCTCAGTAGATAGTCAAATAAGTCTGTATGATTTCTTATTATAGATCCTTCTCAACCAAAAATATTGTATTTTAAATTTTATACAGTTGCTTATTTCAGTTTGAATATTATAAAAAAAAAAAAAAATTTCAAAAAGAGTTTTATTCTGAATTATTTTTATTTTTATTCTGCTTTAATGTTGATAAGAAATCATCCAGTGACAGGTAGTCTGATTCCTGTCCCTCCCTGTAAATATTATAAAAAAAAAAAAAAAAAAAAAGGGTTTTATTTCTATTTATTTTTCATTTTATTTAGTTCGGTTTGTTTGAAAATCGATGAGAAATCATCGTGACAGGTAGTTTGATCCCTGTCTATTCCTACTAAATGTTTATCCAGTGTGTAGGAATGAAAGAAAACTTCATGCAGGCTGCTAAATGTTTATCTGCGCAACCGACTGTGCATGAAAGAAAGAAGAAGTGACAAGAAAACTCAAAGATGGTTGTGCCTGATATTTTTCCGTGTGTTTACTAATGTTTTATGGTCTATATGTTCTGCAGGAACTAAGCTCTCATCATCGGAAAATGTCTAAGAAAACTAACCAAGTGTCAAAAGTTTATGTTTTCTTGCAGGTTCAAAAGGCACCACGATCGATGGCGGGGAATAAAAAGTTTAAAAGTTTATTTTTCCAAAGTTTTTCCCTCATTCGATCGAATATGTTGCTATTCGATCGAGTAAATCGATCTAATGAGCCGATTCGATCGAGTCAGTTGTTGTGAGAATGAGAGGTGTTGCGAGAGACTTATTCGATCGAATAGACTCTCATTCGATCGATTGGTCCAATCGAACAAGTCCATTCGATCGAATGAGTCCAGAAACAGTATAAATACTCAGACTCATTCGATCGGTCAGAATTATTCGAAAAATTTTACAGAAATTTACTCTCAAAATTGTTTACGCGAAACCCTCGTTTTGATCCATTCATCTTATTCGATTTTTCACGTACATCACTAAAATGTAAGATTTTTTGGATTTTAACCGTGTTTTGATCATGTTTTGGTCGTTTTGTTCTCGGAAACGGACTTTAGAACGAAACTGATATTAAACTGTTTTTAACCGTTTAAGTCTTGTAGTTTAATGTTGATACATGTTCATAAACTTCAACTGATGCTATCTGTGTGTTGCGTATCTTTAAAAGATCGAAAATGTCGATCGGGTTTCTTCACATTCTGGGCTGAGGTTGAAGGAGTCGAATCAGTCTATTCGGTCGAACGAGTCTCTTGTTCGATCGAATGAGACTTACTCGATCAGTAGTTCGATCGAATCAGAGGTCAAAGATGATATCTATCTCATTCGACTGTCTGTGATCGAACTAGATCTCACTCGATCGAATGAGTAGCTCACTCGATCGAATGAGTAGCTCATTCGATCGAATCATTGCTCATTCGATTGAACCAGTCCAGAAAGTTTGAAAATGTTAAACGCATTCAGTCTTTTCGATATCTGTTCGTTCTAACACGTTTATGTTTGCAGATAAAATGGCTGAAGTTGCAGAAGTTTTCATTCCCTTCAAAACATCAATCAAGCACAACATAGTAGCCTTTCTCGACGAAAAGGCAAGCCATGGGAAAGACTTTGCAACAATGATCAAATTCCTGAAACGGTCCAGGATTCACGGACCTATCTCAAGGGTAGTAGAACCCATCAGGTCAATTCAACAGGAATTCTGGAGGAATGCCTCGCACGACAAAACTGTTGTGCCGTCGGTAATTCGCTCCAATGTTAGAGGGCACGGAATTGTTGTATCTGCCCAAATCCTCAGGGAAGTCTGTGGGTTTGCTGATGCTGATTCAGATCCTACTGGGTTACATCCTGCTGGAACCAGAGGATGTTTTGCAAGAATGAAGTACAACGGTGACCTGAATGCCGGTCTACTCCATAAAGCCAATCTGTGTCCAGAGTTCAAATATCTGGCACACGTGGTGATGCACTGCTTAGGGCCTCAAAGAACAAGTTTTGACAAATTGAGGGAAAGCATGCAGTTCACAATGGCTGCATTAGTGATGAACCGCCCCTACAACTTCTCGCAGATGACCTTCAGCCATATGGTGGAAAATCTGACAATAAAACAAGGGGCGGGCGAGAAGTTTCTACAGTACCCAAGATTTGTGCAAATGATCGTCGATAGTCAAGCTCCGGGTCTACTGAAAGAAAATGAGGGTGATGTGGTGAAACTGGACCACATGAAGAACGAAACCCTCAACCGTTTAAAATCTTACAAGGATCGCCCCACAAGACCACCACACAAACGGTGTTTTGGGCACGTGACAAATCCGTCTTACAAGGCTCCTCCGAAGAGGAAGTGGAGGAATGCCGCCAGTGATTCAGACGTCGAGAACTTACCTTATCAGAAAACCAGCGACGAATCTGACACTGAGGAGGAAGCGGTACCGGCAGACACCAGAACAGATGCCGAAAAAGAGGCTGATTCATTCTTTAACGTTGAGGTTCTGGATGCTGGTGATGAAGCAAGTGCATCGGATGTGCACTTTGCTGGTGAGGTTAGGGCCGAGGATGTTGCGGGCGAAGAAAGGCCTGCGAAGAGGCAAAAGAAGAAGGTTACAAGGAAGTATCGGAGTTTATTTTCTGATCTCCCACGTCCTCCAACGTTACAATCAGTTGGGACTTCGTCTGCTGCTCCTCCCGTTCAACAAGCACCGCCACCAACACAGCAACCAGCAACACAATCAGCACCACAACCGACTACTCAACCTCAACCTGAAATGTCTATACCTCCTCAGGTTGCAACAGAACTGGCTGATCTTCACAAGGCTATGATGAAGATGTTCATGTTCAAGACTGAGCAAGAAGAGCTGAACAGACGGCAAGAAGAACAAAATCGACTGAAAGATGAGCAGATTGCCCAACTTCGAGCCGAAAACGACATGCTCAGAATTGAAAACAGTCAGCTGAATGCGACTGTCGCTGATCAGGGCTCTTCTATCAAGGAACTAAGAGAGTCAAATCTAAGCCTTGAGGCGAAAGTAACCGAATTGAAAGGAGATGTTCTACGTTTGGAAGGTCCAACAAATGTTGATATGGACACAGACGAACTTGACTCTTCAGATGATGGAGGTGAAGGTACTAAAGAGTGAATTGAGTGAATGTAGTGAGGATTTAAATGTTAAATCTTGTTAAATGATGATTTTTGTATAGACTCAGTTTCATATGTAATGATATTGTATTTCATGTTTATGATATTACATATGTTTACTTAAAATTGTTGTTAAATTGTGGTTGTTTAATCAAACAGGTGATGATGATCCGTTTAATGTCCAACCGCTGCAATCAAAAACTGCAGCAGAATTTTTCACGTTTCTACTGGACAATCCAAATGAGCAGCGAAACTTCGCAAGTGGAGACTTGGAAGAAGGTTAAATTTCTCATAATTTCACAGAAGAAGAATTGGAACAAATGTTTGAATTATCCAACGTAGAAACAGGCAAGTATCTGGCTTTGCCTCCAACAGAACAAATGTCTTCTTCTGCTGCTACACCTGATTCATCATCATCAACGGCCACTGATCCCTCACACGTCGATCCCTCTCAATTTGATGAAGTTGAAATGGAAGACTTGTCAAAGGAAGAGTATCCTGAATACTATACGTCTCAAAATGACGATCTTCCTAACTCTGCAAGTTTCTTCCAAAATGTAACAGAGGAGGAAATACAGAAGAAGGCTGAAGAAAGGTCAAACAATATGGAACAGCCTTCTGAAGCGGATCAAGCCGATTTTTTAGAGAAAACCGAGGAATGCAAGAAAGCATTCAATGCTATTCTTGAGAAGATAAGATCCAGACGACAAGCGAAGCCGACCATTCCTCATACAACGTCATATAAAATGAAGGGTCACAGAACTTCAGGAGAAATTATCGCTTGGGCATGTCTGAAGGATCTTAACTGCGTAGCTGTCAAGAGAGAAAGGGGGGTTGAATACTTTCAACGTATTACTGATTTGAAGACCCTTCCTACTTATGATCTGAACCGTCTGAATTATCTTGATCTGCTATACGCCAACTCATCTCCATTTGCCACGTATTATCAGAGTGTATTGCGAAAAGAGTACAACACAAAATGGAAGATGATCACACCACAAAGGCCGAAGAGATATATAAGCAAAAAGGAGATCGATCCGATCACCAACAGGCCAAAAGTTATTTTGAAGTACATGCCACCACTCACAATGAAGAAGATTCCTCTTAGAAAGATGAAGCAGGACTTCTACAAATCATTCAGGCATTGGTACTATGATGGAAGACTGCATGAGGCAGTTATTGTGCTCAATGACTATGGAAACTGGAGCACAATTCGTATTTTTGATCCAATGTGGCTCACAAATTTGTCAAGGGAGGATGTCTATACGTTGTACAAGACAGAGATTCTTTATGCTCCTGAAGACATAGAGCAAGCGTTAACGTACAGAAAAGTCATTAGGATTTGCTTTGCCTATGACATACATGCAGGATCAAATTGGAAAGAACAACAGAAGAAGTATGCCCAAGAAACTAAAGATTAATTGTCATGTCTTTCGTTTATCTTGTTTCTTGTTGTAATTCAAAGTTAAATCTTCTGATTGTAATTGTTTTGAATTGAATGAAATATGATTTGGAATATTGTGATAGATTATGCTTTAATGTCAATTTTACAAATCTAATACAATTGTGCTTAAATGTTAATCCAAAATTCCAATTGACAGCGTCTCAGGATATGCGGAACCTATGGTAAGTCTGACTGACTGTACCATTTGATCAAGAGAGAACTCCATGAAGAAAGGAGTTTGTGGATGCAACGTATGCACCACTAGTTTTGAGAAAAGAGAGAGTGAGATAACTCCAAGGGGGAGTTACGATCGAGCAAGAGAACTCGATTGGTTACAGGTAAATAGAACTGGCTCCAAGGGGGAGTTTGTTAGGACATGAAATGTCACATGTATGTCCCCAGTTCTATCAGGTTGGTTCAACATGAAACCAACGATCGTGAAACCAAGTTAACGTACTGAAAATGTCAAACGAAGCTGATTCGATCGAATCAGTGACTGATTCGATCGAACCAGATCTCATTCGATCGAACCAGATCTCATTCGATCGAATGAGTATCTCATTCGACCGAATGAGTCTTCGGTATATAAACGTTACTTGGGAAATTTCACAAGGGGGAGCACAGATTACACACTCACGAACCAGCAGCCTACAGAAATTCTCTCTACTGTTCTTCGTGTTCTTGGTCGTTTCCTCCAATCCTAGGCGTCAAACCCCTTTAGGAATCGTACCTACGTGCCCGTTGATCACCACCGAATCGCCGTGTTAGAGGATTCCGCACTCTAACACGTTGCCCCGTGAATCGTTGGGAAACCGAGTCCCGAATCGGTCCTACACATAGCCAAAGATTCATCGGTCAAACACTTACGCAGATTCGAAACATGGAATACATCATGTATCCCTTGCATTTCCTCGGGCAGTCGCAAATGATATGCAACATTGCCGATTCATTCAACTACCTCGAACGGTCCAACGAATCGAGGACTTAACTTTCCTTTCTTACCGAAGCGAACGACGCCTTTCCAAGGTGAGACTTTCAACAGAACCTTGTTATCGACATTAAATTCTAACGGCTTACGCCGGACATCGGCATAATCTTTTGACGATCACGTGCCGTCTTAAGTCGTTCTCGGATTTGGAAAATCTTGTCGGTGGTTTCTTGGACAATCTCAGGTCCAGATAATTGGTTGTCTCCGGTTTCAGACTAGCACACAGGCGTTCTACATTTTCGACCATATAACGCCTCGAATGGTGCGGTTTGAATACTTGTGTGATAACTATTATTGTACGAGAATTCCATTAGGGGTAAGTGGTCGTCCCAACTTCCACCTAAGTCGATCACACAAGCGCGGAGCATATCTTCCAATGTTTGAATAGTCCTTTCGCTTTGCCCATCGGTTTGTGGATGATAGGCAGTGCTAAGGTTCAGTTTCGTACCAACAGCTTGTTGGAAGCTTTTCCATAAATGAGACGTAAAACGACTGTCTCGATCAGATATTATAGATAGCGGTACTCCATGCAAAGCAAAAATGGTGTTTACGTAGATACGCGCTAATCTATCCATAGGGTACGACTCATTGATGGGTATGAAATGTGCGGATTTCATCAATCGATCCACAATCACCCAAATAGCATTGTGTTGTCGAGTCGTCTTTGGGAGTTTGGTAATGAAGTCCATAGTGATTAACTCTCACTTCCAAACGGGAAGTTCGGGTTGCTGAAGCAATCCCGAAGGCTTTTGGTGTTCAGCCTTGACTTTCAAACAAGTTAAACATTTCGCAACATCCCTTTTCATCCCATTCCACCAATAATTCGCCTTTAGATTGTGGTACATTTTATCACTTCCGGGATGCATCATATATTTCGATTTATGAGCTTCATTCAAGATTTTCTCACGCAATCCTCCAACGATTGGTACCCAAATCCGGTTTCCCATTCTAAGGATACCATCATTATCTTTAACTAACGAGTCAATGGTGCCATTACGTTTTTAGTCGGAGATTTGGTTTTCATTGATCGCCTGAGTTTGAGCGGATTTGATTTGCTCAATGAGATCTATTTGGAGTTCTAGGCGCAACGCTTGGACTCTTTTGGGCTTTTCATGTTCCTTACGACTTAAGGCGTCAGCCACAACGTTAGCTTTACCTTCGTGATAAACGATCTCACAGTCGTAGTCATTGAGCGTTTCCATCCATCGTCGTTGGCGCATGTTGAGCTCCTTTTGATCATAGATGTGCTTCAAGCTCTTATGATCAGTGTACACGGTAAATCTAACTCCATAGAGATAGTGCCTCCATATCTTAACTGCAAAGATTATGGCGCCTAACTCTAGATCGTGAGTCGTGTAGTTCATCTCGTGTACTTTAAGTTGACGAGAGGCGTAGGCGATTACCTTCTTGCGTTGCATTAGTACGCATCCCAAACCCGATTGAGACGCGTCACTAAATACCAGAAAATCCTCAGTACCTTCTGGCAAAGCCAAGATAGGTGCTTGGGTGAGTTTTTGTTTAAGTATATCAAACGCCTCTTGTTGCTTCGTTCCCCATTCATACTTGATATTCTTACGAGTTAATGAGGTTAGAGGAACGACGATTCGAGAAAAGTTCTCGATGAACCTACGGTAATAGCCGGCCAAACCTAAGAAACTTCGGATCTCGGTTGGAGACTTCGGGACTTCCCATTTAGAGATAGCTTCAATCTTAGCGGGGTCCACTTGAATACCGTTGACATTAATGACGTGACCAAGAAATTGCACCTTGTGCAACCAGAACTCACATTTTGAAAACTTAGCGTACAACTTCTCGGTTCTAAGAATTTCAAGAAACGTTCGAAGATGAATTTCATGATCAGCCTTAGACTTAGAATAAATAAGTATATAGTCGATAAATACGATAACAAATTAATCCAAGTATGGCTTGCAAATACGGTTCATCACATCCATGAATGCAGCTGGGGCATTAGTGAGTCCAAACGGTATGACCGTGAACTCATAATGTCCCATACCTTGTTCGAAATGCGGTTTTCGGAATATCTTCAGTTTGAACTTTGAGTTGGTGATAGCCGGAACGAAGATCGATTTTTGAAAAATAGCTAGCACCTTGAAGTTGGTCGAAAAGATCATCGATACGAGGGAGTAAATATCGGTTTTTGATCGTAACTTTGTTCAATGCACGATAATCGATACACATCCTCATGGAACCATCTTTCTTCTTGACGAATAGAATTGGCGCTCCCCAAGGCGACGAACTTGGTCGAATGAAACCTTTTTCCAAAATCTCGTGGAGTTGTTTCTTCAACTCCTTCATATCGGTCGGCGCTAAGCGATAAGGAGCTTTGGCGATCGGAGCAGTACCAGGAATAAGATCAATCCTAAACTCTACTTCACGATCGGGAGAGATTCCAGGAAGTTCATCAGGAAAGACGTCAGAAAAGTTAGAAACAATAGGGACGTCTTTGATTTCTTTTGGCTTTGATTCTTCAGTGACGTAGACCATGAATGCGAGGCATCCTTGATTCAATCATTAGTTAGCCCTAATCATAGAAATTATGCTAACTTGGCCAGCGTCATTGTCCCCTTCAATTCGAATTGTTCGTTTATCGGGGGCTTGAAGTTCAACGGTTTTGCTATTGCAGATGATACGAGCATGATTATCGGATAACCAATCCATACCAAGTACAATATCAAAACCAGCCAGACTCATGGGTAACAAACAAATAAGCAGATTATAACCAGCTAGAAGTATTTTTTCCGTTTTCAAGGGCTTCAGAGATCTTAACGATTTCGCCACTAGCAGTCTCGACGCTTAGAGTTTTATCTAATTTTGTTAATGGTTCGTTTAATAGACTACAGAAACTATAATCTATAAAACTCAAATTGGCACCCGAATCAAATAAAACTCTAGCATAGGTGTCGTTGACTAGAAACGTACCGGTTATGGTTTCCGGCATGTCAGTGGCTTTCTTTGTGTCGAGTATGAAGACTCGAGCGTTTCCTTTATTTTTTTGGCCACTTCCACCCGCACCACCAGCAGCAGGCTTGTTCATTGGGCACTTAAAACTTAGATGGGCCATTTACTTGCAACTGAAGCAAGTCATTTTCTTCTTCCAACCATTAGCAGCATCATGTCCCGTACGATTACAGGACTCACAGACTTTAGGAAACGGGGCAAAGTTGCATCTACCCTTGTGGAACCTCCTACAAGTCTTGCATGGCGTAGAGTTGTTTCGGTTTACGCCTTTGCCTTTGAAGCTAGAACCACCTCCAGTCCTTCCTTGAGTAGTCGTTGGCGTGACCTTCTTATCCTCCTCTTTATTGCGGACCATGCCGCCCATCAAGTAACCGGCTAACTCCATTGCAGAGTCAGCGGTTTGAGGCAGGTGAGACCTCACCATGTCACGGATTTCCAGTGGCAGTCCCCATATATATCGAGTTACTTTGCTGGACTCAAGAAACTTAGTGTTGTACTCTCGGAGGTTTGTCCCTATGACCTTATGATTAAGAAATTTAGTTTGAACTTGGTCGGTCTCATGCATCGGACAAAACTTCCCTATCACTATGGCTTTAAACTCATCCCATGTCAAACTATACATCTTGTCTCTTCCCTTACTCATCAACAGCGCATTCCACCACTCGTGCGCTTCACCTTTGAACATGAGAGCGGAGTATTGAATTTTCTCCTCTTCGGAACACTTGCTTGTGATAACAAGAGTTTCCATTTTCTCGAGCCACCTCACGGTTGTGATGGCTCCCTTGTCACCATGGAACTCCTTTGGTCCATAGTACTTCAAATCTTTGAACGTACACCCACTAACTTTCAACCTCTTAAACTTTTGCCTAACACCTTCGTCGGCATTAGACCCATGATCGCTCTCTTCATCTCGAAATGGTTTAGGACAAGATTTAACGGATTTCGATGGATGAACAGAAGGATTAGCAGTTTGGGAATGTCGAGATTGAGATCTAAACGCGGATTCTTCCCTAACCGCATCTTTAATCATCTTTTGGATTTTGTTCATATATTTTTCGGGAATTTCTTCCTCTCGTTCATTCTCAGGGCCTTTCCCCTTATCTCTCATTTCTTTTTCTTTTCGAGCGTTCTCGTTGTTGTTACTTTGTTTAGACATATTTTTCTTTTTCTTTTCAATTTAAGTCTGAAATTTAACAACATTTCTTTATTAAACACACGTTTATTTATTATACATTGATATATATATCCCAAGGATATATATATTTTACAATACACATACATATATATATATCGTTTCTAAGATATATATATATATATATATATATATATATAGCTGGTCCTATCATTACATAAGAACGTTTTCAGACGTTCTTTTATTCACACACATATCATACAAGACTATTTTACACACATAGCTTCTCATTAGATTCCATCATCTTCAGTTCTTCAAAAACTTCTTCACAACCTTCGATATTTTGTTGCACTTTCGAAGGAGTGTTTCCCCAACTTTCTTCTTTTTCTTCTCTTCCTCGTCTACCTTCTTCCTCCAATCGTCGGTTTCGTGCAATGCACGATCCAGATGTTCTTCATATGATTGAGGGACTATATTGGGGTATCCATACTGCGGAGATGGGTCACGGTAACCCAGAGTCACCATCTCGTAATGATTCCTAGGCTCTGGATATGAAACATAGTCCATGTTGGATGAAAGGTAGAGGTAGGTCTTGGCAGCTTGATTCTGCTCTCGGATGTCGTCGGCTTGCTCTTGAATTGATGGAATTTCTCCTTGGAATGGTGGGAAGCTTGATGAATCTTGATTCCTCAACTTTTCAAGATGGTGGACATATGGATCCACAGATCCATAGCTTGCATTTTGGGAAGTGAGTGATCCTTCCATTAAGCTTGACGTCTCATGAAGGTTATCAGGATACTCTTCTTCCGGTTCTTCCTCAATTTCTTCTTCGGGTTCTTCTTCTTCTTCGGGTTCTTCCACCTCTCCTGGTTCATCTTCGTCTTCTGGTTCATCTTCCTCCATAGGTTGTGTAGTTTCATTGTTTATTGGGATCATCTGAAAAGTCTCAGAAGGCATCGTTATTCTCATCTTGGGTCTACGAGACGGTCCTTCATCGTTATTTGGTTGAGAACTAGTTTCATTAAAAGTGGAACTTCCGGCATGCCACTCTTGTTGTTCTGAGAGATATTTCATCCACTCGGAGGATGGTTAAGAGTTAGGTAGGTATCCGGCTGGATAGTATTGTGGTATCTCCGAGGGTTGGTAAGTTGGGATTTCTATTGGATGATACATCGGTATTTCAGAGGGATTATACATCGGTATTGCTGATGGATGATAGCTTGAGTGTCTTGGTGGCTCAATTCCCTGCTTTGGTGGACTATCGGGAACATCTATTGGGTAGTGCCTGCTTCCGGGAAAATACAAAGGTTTGGACAAGTCGTCTTCTACGTCTTGGTTGAAGTATGCTTCATAATAACCCTCGCTCATGTTTTCTTCAGGGTAGGGTTCGACAATTCCAGCCTCTTTTGCCTTGCGCACAAAGTCTTCGATGTGAGCTTTGAATGACATCTAATATTATGGGTGGCTTAGAATGTAGAGTGGGAAAGAAAGGTTACCAGCCTATCTTATCCCTAATACACATAAACAATTATTTCCTAAAACTTGGATCGAAGCTTGGGTATTGTTTTATGATACCCAATTCGCTAAGATCGATGGCTCTGATACCAACCTGTCACACCCCCGTCTAGGGCCTAGGAGCGTGACCCAATAGTTGGTATCGTATTTGTAAATAAATCAGAGTTGCGTTAATTTGCGGAAGACTTATAAAATTTTAAGGATCGAAAATGTAACTTATATAAAAGACGGGATTATAAACACCCGTTTAAGTTGTTACAAAACATTTACTTGTTTAATATTTAAAAACTACCATATTAAGTTTACAAAATGAATCCGAGCCATTGGATATATCAATAGCGCTTCGACACTCCAAGCGCTAAACTTGTTCACCTGCAAAATGTAAGAAAATACGTCAGCAACGAATGCTGGTGAACACGCTGACGCATAATAACTTATTTTACTTTATTACCCCTCGAGATACGCCTGCCTCGGCCCAACATGGCTTAGGAATAACAAAGTCAAACAACACATTATAAACTAGAGCCTCTACGCTAGGTCACCTCAGCAAACACCGCAGCGTTCGACTTAGTTAAGTACCCGTAAATATACACATAAGGTCGTACTCCCTGCAGTAGAGTGTCCTACGACCAAGGGTGGTGCGATCATGCCCATACATCGCATAGTACCACCTATGTAAGGATCCATATATACGTATACCACAGCCTGAGGGCTAGGTTTATACCTATAGTTATAACGGTTTTAGGAACACATAGTTCCTTGTAAACAATTTCACATAACAAGTTTGACTCATTAAAAACAAGTTTAAAAGTTTGGGGGCGTATTCACCTTATCTCTTTAGGATCGGCTTCACTCACCGTCCAAGAGTCTTTCCCTTTCTTTATCTCGAACCTATAGTTACATGTATAAATATTTGTTAGTCGGATACACGATCCGGCTTAAGACCTTTAGTCTTATATCTCAATCCTCGATTGAACCTTTAGTTCAATTCTTATTTACTTGAAAACTTCCAGTTTAAATGTAAATTATAAACCTTTAGTTTATATTGAAAACCCGACGTTTCTTCTTCTCCAAGAAACGTAATCTTTTCTTTTATTATTTAAGAATACTCTTTATTCATTAAATAATATTTTCATAACAAAGAATATATATACATATATACTTACACACATATATATGTAAATCATATTATTCAATAATCAAACTTTCATTCGTTTCTTTGCTATGTTTTCTTTTCTTTTCTTTTATCGAGGTATCGAGTATAACCTCGACTTAAGGCCAAAGTCTTGAATATAATATTGAATTATATTGAATTCATTATTACGCCAAACATTAGTGGCGTATAGAAACTCTAGAGAAATGAGCAGCACTCCGATGCCGCTTTACTTTTCTCGATCAACTTTGATATGCCAACTTCAACACTCGTCGGCACGTCTTTCGGGACTCTTTTCCATTACAACAACGCCTTCTTGATGAATGAGGGTGGAGGGTGGCACAAACTTCAAGGAATCGTTGGTACACAATTGAAGGTTCGGGATACGTTTTACGAGGAAACAAGGCACGTTTATCGAGGCAAATAGAGTATACGATTGTGGTATTGTAGAGAGATGTTAGAGAGAGAAAAGAGAGCAGGTTTTGGTGTGCCAAGAGTGAGATCCCGACCTTGCTATTTATAGGCAAAATTGGTGTCCCATCGCGGTACATGATGGGCTCCTGGGCACCCGTCGCGTACCGCGACGTAGCCCAGGTGAGTCACAACATAGGTCTGCCACGTGTCGCCACGTGTTGACACGTGGCGGACGTTGTACCACGTGTTGACACGTGGCGGACGTTGCGCCACTTGTGGACACGTGGCATACCACGTGTCTCGTTGTCAGACGCCCCATCGCGATACGCGATGGGTCTATCTGCTGATCCATCACGTAGCGCGATGGGTCAAGAAATCAGAATTAATCAACCCTCAACTTTGGAATTTGGCAATTTTAGTCCCTAACTTTGGAAAGTTAATACTTTTGAACTCGAAATTTTCACGGTGTTACAGCTTCCAAGGCATCCGGTAAACGGAAGGTTAAACCTGCCAAGGCTGCACCAACCAAGAAGCCAAAAAGGCAGCAGGTTACCTGCTACTGCTCTATAAGCACGTTTGGATCAACTTGATTCAGAAGATGCCTCTTTAGGTAAGTTCAATGCTTCTATATTTATTAAATTTTGTGGGTCCATTTCACATCTAATCCTTGGGTAACATGTCTTCAGTGGGCCTGAATGATTTTTCTAAAGACATTTCAAGTCTAAAGAGTTCAACTGCTCCGCCCCCTCCGCCTCCCAATACTGCCAAAGATCCGATTACTGTGGCGGATGATTCCCCTTTGAAGAATAAGGAGTTTGATGATACTGACTATGTCAGTAGGTCGCCTTCTTACCATGTTCATCACTTCCGGGATCAAGGAGGGGTAAGTATGTTTGGCCCTAGGCCTCAAACCTCTTCGCCTCCTCGTGAGGAAGACCTTACCCCGCATAACCAACATTGGACCCTTCGCCGAAACTCAACATTTCGCGATGTGGACGTATGCTCTGAATATCTGCGGGAGTCTTCCTCCTGCTGAAAAGGAGTGACATCGCCATCGTATTCGCCAAGAATTATTGAACTCCAATTCTTATCATTTGACGAATACGATTTCTACCAACCAGGAGATAACCCGGGATTGGTTGGCGATGAATGAGGAGTGAGACGAACTGGCGACTGTCGCGTCCAATGCGAAGAAGGAAGCGCTTAAAGCTATTAATAAGGCTAAGGAGAGCCATAAAGCGTTGGAAGCGGAGAAGACTG
This sequence comes from Bidens hawaiensis, assembly GCF_021521415.1. NCBI lineage: Eukaryota > Viridiplantae > Streptophyta > Magnoliopsida > Asterales > Asteraceae > Bidens > Bidens hawaiensis. The sequence goes on along the minus strand of NW_027494114.1, from coordinate 71,132 downwards.
CCCGTGCTGCTGCCGAGGAAGCTAGAGTTGTTCTTCAAAGGTAATTGGATGATCAATCTAATTTAATAAAGACTCTTCAGGCTGAGTCGGCAGCTAAAGACAAACGTTTGTCCGACCTTAACACCAAGAGCCGAAATCAGGCTTTGGATTGTGCCAGCCACAAGATGGACCTTGTCCGGGCTAAGGCGGACAGAAAGTGGCTGTTGGCAGAAGCAATTCCCAAGGTATGTATCTTGTTTTGCTTAAATAACTTAAGTATTTGTAATTACTTATGCTTTACTATTCCCACATGTTATCGCCGATGTCCGGTCGAGTGATGAACTTGGGAATTGTGTTGATGTCCTCCTGAAAGCTTCTAAGCAAGCTGGTCGGCAACTAGGTTTCCAGGAAGGTTATCAGTTTGGTTCAACTTCCAGGCTTCCTGAGGAATATATTTTGGCCGGCCAAGATACTGCTGCCATCCTCATTCAGAAAACCAAGGATTTCGATTCTTTAAAGTTTCCTTTGGCGGAGCAAATATCTGAGCTTGCGGATAAGGAGGATAGTATCGAGCGACTTAAAGACCTTCTTGACCTTGGTGAAGAAGATGAAGAGGATGCTGATGATGCGGGAGATAAGGACGCGGGACATAATGATGTCGCGTCATAGATATTTTTTTTTTGTAACTAAACTTCCTCTGTTGTAATCTCTTTTGCATGAATAAAGAAGCTTCTTATTGCATCCGATACACTTTGTTTTATTTTTTATAATATAAGTGTTTGTAGTATCTTCTTTGTATGCCAATAAAAAATTACATAACAACATATTTCATAACTGACTGAAATAAAATTTTCATAGATGAGGCATAAGCCGAATTACAAAAAGTGAAATCATATAGCTTCTAATTAGGCACGCAGGACAAAAAAGGAAAACACACTACATATAACACTTCTTTAGTTGGGCCCCATTCCAAGTCCTAGGGATTTCAGTCCATCCAACTTTTCTAACTTGTAGGAACCTTTCGATAGGACTTACTGAATTCTATAAGGTCCTCCTCAAGTTGGTGCCAACTTTCCCAGAGGCTTTATTATTGAGGAAGACAAAGTCTCCCGCGTCGAACTCACATCTCTGGACCCACGAGTTATAATACTTTTGTAACTGGCATTTATAATTATGCTCGCAGATCGATGCTAGTTCTCTCCTTTCCTTGAGGAGGTCAAGGTTCATCCGGAGTTCATGATCATTATCATTGATCAAGAGGACTCTGGCGACGGACACCCTATCTCGGCTGGGATCATGGCCTCTGTGCCATAGGTTAAACTAAAGGGGGTCTCAGAATTACTAGAATTCTTTTGGGTGCGAAAGGCCCAAGTTCGTCAACCCAACTCGTCCGTTTAGTTCCCAACCTTGCTTTGATTCCTTCCTTGATCGTTCGGTTGGTTCTCTCAACCTGACCATTCGCTTGCGGATGGGCTACAGATGTAAAAATTTGAGAAATATGTAACTCCTTTAGCCACTCTTGTAGCCCATTGTCCGCGAATTGAGTTCCGTTGTCGCTAACGAGTTCCAGCGGAAGGCCAAACCGGCATATGATGAATTCCCACAGGAATTTCTTGATACTTGTTGTTGTGATGGAGGCAACTGGTTTGGCTTCCACCCATTTCATGAAGTAGTCAATGGCTACTATTAAGAATTTGACGCGTCCCGGGGCTTCAGGGAAAGGTCCCATTATATCGATAGCTCATTTCTGGAACGGCCAAGCAGAAGTGACTGGAACGAGCTCGTTCTTTGGTCGCAGCTTGTTAGGAGCATGACGTTGGCATGAATCACACTTCCTGATTTCGTGCACAGCGTCCAGATACATTTCTGGCCAATAATATCTGTCATTCATCAATTTTTCTACGACCATGCGCGGGCCAGCGTGAAGACCACATATGCGTTCATGAACTTCTCTGATTAAATAGTTTGCGTCCTCGGCATCCACACATCTGAGTAGTGGTCCGAGGAAGGAACGTCGGTATAACACACCGTCATGTATCTGATAATTCAAGGCTTTGTGTTTTATCTTCTGGTTCGTAGCTTTTTCTTCTGGGAGGGCTCCTGATGAAAAATATTATGCGATGGGTGTCATCCATGAATCCACTCCAGTTTGGATTACCAAAACTTGATGTTTCGGAATAGATGTGCGGTCCAGTATTTCAATGCGAATGTCTTTGGCAAAGTGTTCAAAGTTTGTTGAAGCCAGTTTGCTAAGAGCGTCCGCCGATTTGTTCTCGCTTCTTTTTATGTGAATTACTTTGCATGAGGAGAACTGAAACATTAGGTCATTTGCTTGTGATACATAAGAAGCCATTATGTCATTCTTTGCTTCATATGTGCCATTTATCTGCCCCGCAATTAGCATGGAATCTACGTGGGCTTCTAAGTGTTTGACCCCAAGTTTTTTGGCTATCCGTAAGCCAACCAAGAAAGCCTCATACTCTGCCTCGTTGTTAGTACTTTTGAAGTCCAGCTTTATGGCGTATGTAAATTCGTGGCCTTCGGGATTAACTAGCTTAAGGCATGTGCCTGACCTTCACTGCTTGAGGCCCCGTCTATGAACAACGACCAAATTTTCCCCTGTTCAGGAGGTGCTTGGGGTTGTTGTTCAATTAAGCATTCTTTCTCCTTGTGTTGTGGAACTTCAGTGACGAAGTCCGCCAATACTTGTCCCTTAATTGTTGGCCTAGGTTTATACTCTATCGCGTGTTCACCTAGCTCGATGGCCCACTTTGCCAATCGCCCAGACAATTCTGGTTTACTGAGAACGTTCTTGAGCTTGTATCCGGTCAAAACATTGATGGGATGCCCCTGAAAGTATCTGAGGAGGCGTCTAGCAGCATAGATCAGTGCTAAGACAAGTTTTTCCAGCATAGAATATCTTGTCTCCGGGTCTGACAGTGCTCTACTGACGTAATAAATTGGTGTCTGGACATTCTTTCTATCCATCAGGAGGACAGCCCCAACAGCGATATCTAATGCTGATAAGTACATTGTTAAAGGTTCCCCCCGCATAGGGTGCTGTTAACGTTGGCAATTCCATCAAACATTTTTTGACTTCTAAGAAAGCTTGTTCCGCTTCTGCGGTCCATTTGAATTGTGCTTTCTTGAGGCAATTTCTTAGTGTTGAGACAAAGGGATAAGATTTGGCTGCATGACTCGCCAGAAAACGATTTAGAGCAACCAATCAACCATTGAGCGTCTGGACTTCTTTGAGGGAAGAAGGAGAGGGCATGCGGGCAACCGCTTGAATTTTATCCGGATTAGCTTTGAAGCCCGCATCCGTGACAATTACTCCGAGGAATTTTCCTTCCTCCATTCCGAACGAACATATGTCCGGATTCAGCTTCATGTTGATGCTCTTCAAGGTTTCGAATGTTTCTTCGATATCCCTCAACATTTGGTCTTCTTCAACACTTTTAATCACAAGGTCATCCATATAAACCTCCAAATTTCGACCAATTTGGTTTTTAAACTTTATGTCCATCAACCGTTGATATGTGGCTCCCGCGTTTTTTTTAGCCCGAAAGGCATCATTTTGTAACAAAAGGTGCCTTGGTCGGTACGAAATGCTGTTTTATCCTCATCATCCACAGCCATGCGGATCTGATGATAGCTTTTGTAAGCGTCCAGGAAGCATTTAAACTTGAATGGTGCCACAGCATCGACCTTGAGATCTATTTCAGGTAAAGGATAGCAGTCTTTGGGGCACACCTTGTTCAGATCTTTGACATCTATACACATCAGCCATGCCCCGTTACTTTTGGGGACGATAACTGGATTCGCGACCCAAGTCTGATATCGAATTGGACGAATAATTCCAGATTGTAAGAGGTCATGAACTTGTTCATTCATTTCCTTTGTTTGTTCCAAACCCATCTTACGTTGTTTTTGAACTATCGGTGTAAACAGTGGGTTTACCCTTAGTTTGTGCTCCGCAATATTCCGCGGGACACTGGTCATGTCCGCGGGTTGCCAGGCGAAGACATCGATATTCTTTGATAATAACTGTTTCAGAAAAGTCCGTACTATCTCAGAGATAGCAGGTCCGATTGTTACAGTATGATCAGGAAACTTTTTGTTCAAACCCCATTTTTCCGGTTCGATTCTCAGAGCTTGTCTTGGACTCTTGGTAGGTTTTGAGCTTTCTGTTTCATAACAATGTCGATTAACATGGAATATTGCTACGCCAGTGCGGGTTAGAACTCCTACCGCACCGTGAGCCGTGGACGGATGAGCATTAAAGTCACCAATTGCTTCTCGTCCTAAGATAATGTCATGTTTCGATGTTGTAGGGAAAACTAAAAATTTAACCTCCTCAGTTCTTGCATGTACTCCATCACTTAAAGTAACTGGGAAGATTATCACCCCTCGCGGGTGCATTATCTCTCCCCCAAATCCTGATACAGGGGCATGGATAGGCTTTAGTCTTTCCTTATCCTCATCATCGAGTTGCTCAAAGCATTGCTCGTACATGATGTCAGACGTGCTACCAGTATCAAAGAAAACATATTGGGAGCGATAATGACCGAAAAGGGCAGTGATAATCAAGGGGTTTTTGTTGATGGGACCTCCCTTGACTCGTGGGAAGATCACTGGCTCATTCTTCCATTCCTCATCATCGGACTCTCATCTCTTTTTCCCTATTTTGTATCCGCCTTGAATCATATGAACATTCAAGTCCTTGACTTGCTTTTTGCTCGGGCCCTGGTTATCTCGTGCGGGAGTTTTACCAATTCCAGGTTTCCCATCTTTCACTAAGTTTCCGAGTTTTCCAGATTTCACAGCCGCCTCAATTTCGTTTTTTAATGCTTTGCATTCGTTCGTGTTGTGACCAATGTCGTCATGGAACGAACAGTGCTTCTTGACATCAAGGAATGCCCTTCTTGAGAGTGGCTGGGGTTTCCTAAAATTCACATTCTCTGTAGTGAGAATCTCAGCGGGAGTCTTTGAGAGAGGAGTCCAACTACTGGGACCTCGATTCGAAGGTCCCGCTTTGTTCTTGTTACCAATAAGGGATTTTGCATCAAACGGCTTCGACGCTTCTACCTTTGGCTGAAGTCTGGACCAGATGGGTCCTTTTGCCTGTTTATTGGGTCGTGGTGTTTGAAATTCGACTTTGAATTTTTGTTTTGGATTTCTATTCCTCAATGTTTTTTAAGTGTTGGAAAACAACTTCGCCGCGGTCATGATGTCATCCCATTCTTTCGGCATTCCATCCCTACCAGTGAGTGTGCGGATCAACTCGTCACATTTGACATTCTTGCGGAAATCCCCGCGAAGCATATCCTTGCTAATCCCATCGATGTTCAGACTTCCGTCATTGAACCTGGTAATAAACTCTTCTATGGATTCCTTATCGCGGCGGATAACGTCCAGAATTTCTGACCGGTCACGTGTATGCTTCTTCTGTTGGCTGAACTGTTGAGAAAGTTTTTTCACCAGGTCATCCCAACTAGAAATTTGACCGTCAGGTAACTTCTCAAACCATTCCCTTGCTGCCCCTATTAGTGTCAATGCGAACATGTGACACCAATAAGGGAGCGTCCATCCGCTCACACCACCTACCGCCACAAAGTTTTGGAGATGATCACTTGGATCGGTCATGCCATTGTATTTACCCACCGACGTAGGTATCTTAGCATTAACGGGAAAGGGTGATGTAGCAATACTTGCTATAAATTTCGACTTTTCGGCGAAAGCTGTCGGGCAGTATGGTTTAGTAAAATCTTTCTCAGCATCGCTATGATATTCTGTGTGGCGGATCACGCCCCGTGGACGACTACTTCGTGCACGTGAACTCATCCTGCTATCACCAGTGTAAAGACTATAATCTCCTAGTTGATAAGTTGAATCACAACTATCAAACTCATCTAAGTAGGATGGCATCCGCATGTCCATGCGAGGACGAGGGCGCAACCTGGGTAATTCGCCCAACTCTTGTTCCATCTGTTGACTGTAACGGATCTGACTTCCCCTTACTGTTGGTGGGGGAGAAAGAGATCTCCGAGGAGATTCCTCATAAGTTAGGGCGTGAGCATGAAATCGTTCGTTACGTTTTCTGCGCTCATACTCAGCTGCCAAACTTTGTTGTTGTGAGTGGAGCCACTCCTCTGGGGATAGTGTTCCTCTAGACCTGGAATTACGCTGGTGGGACCTCACCATGTCAGAATCTCCTGAATCATCTTCCAGATCCAATACTGACCGAGTCCGGCAATTCTCCCCCATAATTCGTCCGAGATCACCCAAATTGGAGCCTTCCGGCGCCGTAACACGTCCCATATCTGTAGGAGTGGGGCCGGTCGGTGCTGTAACGATTTCTGGAGTAAAACCTCCAGGTGTTACATCAGCATTCCGTGACCCCTGAACTGTGACACGTTCCAGAGTACGGCCATTTGGAGTCGTGATTTGTGAAAAAAACACTTGAAACAAAACCATCAGGTACTTCCGTGTTAATTACACGTGAATCAGGTGCAGGAGTTCCCATCGGCCCTTCAGGAAGTTTACTTATATCAAACGAACCAAAAAACCAACGAAACACTGGTGTTGTTCTAACACCAAAACGGATGGCGCCAATGAAGAAACACATATCCACTCCCCGGGTATGGGTCTTGGATCTAATGAGTCCATAGGGTACAATATGATAACTACAAACACGATATGAGTATAACTTCCCAAAGTCCAATGACCGGAACCTGCAAAACAAACACCGTGAGTCTCGTTATAGGAAGGACAAGAAGGGGGATCTTCCTGTAACCACCCTCCGGCGTGAGAATCAGTATCGTTCGTAATAGAGAGAATACTGAAGTATAAGTAAGTACAGTGAGAGTAAATGTGAGTGTGTATGAATACCTCATACAGGTTGACAAGGTATTTATAGCCGAAGGGTGAAGGAAGGTGATTGGGCCAGCTGCTCTTCTTCTAGAAGATCTTCACAACCGCCTGGACGCGTGTCCTTTTATGATAGGTTGGGCTATATGTCCCATGTGCATGGGTATAACAATCTGGACACGCGTCGTTTTGTAATAGGGTGTACTACGCCCTGGCCATGTGCACGGTTATAACGTCCTGGCCAGGTGTCCTTTGTCTATTGGCTAGCGGGTCACGTATTCTTCAAGTAACAATCGTGGACATTCTTCTACAGGGTAGTTAGCTGATGACAACTGTCCCATTGTCATTACCTTCCGGTCATTTTCGCGGATAAGTGTCCTATCTCGCGAATGACTTCTGAGGGTGCCTGGATGCTTCCGCGTGAGGTGTGAGGATGTTCTTCCTCTACCGTGTTGTGCGGGTGGTACACGAATGGTTCCTTTATGCCCCGCGGGTGGTACTTAGGGGTATCCGGGTCTTTTCGGTACCCTACCTCTATAAATACCTTATCCTATTTCCTTGATCCTATTTCCCTTTCTGTTTTGGTACACCAATTTTTGTTTTGGTTCCTTGATCCTATTTCCCTTTCTGTTTTTCTTCTGGATATCAAATATATAGTCAAAACAGCATATATAAAAATCGAAGTGAAATTTGGATAGTGATTAGAAAAGGCCCCAGGGTTGACAGGATTGCTCTGTTGCATTAGGGAGGAGTAATGAGACGGGTATTTCCGTTAAAAAATTGATATGGGTATTCGATTGATATAAATTTAGCGGGTTTGGGTATGGGTATGAGATTAGGTGATACCCGACCCGATTGCCCAAAACTATATACTCGATTACCCAAATTGTACGCCCGCATTTTTTAATTTTTTAAATTTATTTCTCTTAACCGTTTTCTAGTACCATTTTATTGTCTTAAGCTTAAGGTTCATGTAGAAAATTTTAGGATAAACATCCTAGAAAGTTTGCACTCGAGTAGTGTTACGTCGAGAAACACAATGTTGGGTATATATGTCATATCGACACACGAACACTTGTAATTAGATTAACCATGTATCAAGTAAAGTTGGTTGTTCAAAAAAAAATTCTAAGAGTTATTAAATTCTACGGGAGAAAAATATAATGTTAAGTTAAACAAAATTAAAATGCGTAGGTGAACTTCTTCTTATACAAAAAAAATAATCATAATAATAAAAAGTGTGGGTAATGTTGTATATAAGAAACCTCACATGACTCATGAGAACCTTGAACCTGAACTTGAACCTTGGACCTATAAATTGAAGCTTCTATGTTCTTCAAACCTTCAAGGTATCCACTTATTTTATAATACATTATATAAGTATTTGGCTTTCATCTTGGGTGGGGACGGTGGTGTTTGAAAAAGCATATTTTGAATAACATTGCATATTCAGCTTTTATTAATTAGAAAGGATGTTTGAAACACTTATTTTGCATATAAATATTGTTGGTTAGAAGAATTTGACTTGTCCCGGTGATCTAAATTCATCATCTATATGTTTGAAACACTTATTTTGCATATAAATATTGTTGGTTAGAAGAATTTGACTTGTCCCGGTGATCTAAATTCATCATCTATCTAGTGATATGATGTTGTCTTCTCATTAATATGATAGCATATATATATAATTTCTTACAAGTGAAAGGTTTAATAGACTTCAGATAAAAAAATTATCGTTCAATGTATATATATGGTTAAGTTATCATACAAAGGCTTCTAATCGTACAACGTCTTCCAAACCATAGTTCATTTAAAAAAAGACGTGGTGACATAAATGTATATACGGAACCTATATTACGCAAAAAAATTAGAAAATCATGCAAACATACATAATCATGCAACCTATGTTTATAATTACACGTATACATAATGATGCAACTTATATAAATATTTGCGCAACACATAAGATAATTACGCGACCTAATTATGTTGTAATTGTGCATAATAAACATAATTATGCATGTTATACGCACAACACATTTTTGTGTTTTAAATAAAAAAAAATTAAGTAGAAAACAAAATACACTTACATTAAAAGAGAATGAAATGCTTGATTTCATATATAATTTTTCTTTTAAAAAATAATGTGGTATAAAAAAAAGTTATTAATGTTTTAAAGAAGTGGGCGAATTAAAAAAATTAACATGTGTGCGTAAATATATGTTTAGCACACAGTTACACTGGCGAAAGCTATTGAGGGCCAGGGGTGGTCCCGCCTCCCCTGTTTTTTCACACGTTAATGTAAATTTAGCATTCACAGTTATGTGTCACTAAGTGTGTGTGTTAAATGAAATTAATGACCCAAAATTATTTGTATGATAAAAACACTTATAAACAATAATAAATACCTTAAATAGAGAATATTCAGTACCATTTCATTATTTTTTATTTATTTGTTTTAGTAGGGCATTACAATTGTTAAAGAAAAGATCAAGAGCATTTCGATCCAACTCTATCTTCATCAGGCATCTATTTAGGGGTGTTGCCAAAATATCTCCTCCCCTTCATTCTTACTAAACATACCTCTTTTTCCAAGTTTTACTTTAATACAACTTAAACCTTTATGTTTATTCTTTGTCATTTTGTCATCTTTTAATCATTATTAATTAAAAAAGTTTATTTTTATTATTTAAAGTGTTTTTCTTTTCCTTCTTTTTTAATCTTTTTTTTTATATTATAAAACATTTTTTTTTTGTTTTTTTTAAATAACAAAAAAATTGTTTATGTAAAAACAGGTTTTTTTAAATTAAAAAGAATAAAAACTTTTTTTTTCTACAAGTGTTTTAATACTTTTAGGGTGTGTTTTTCTTTTTAAATAATTTTTAGAGATAACTTGCGTTAAAAAAGAAGCACATTTTTTTCATCAATAAAACAGATTAAACAACACACGACTTGATCAACAACTTAGACACTTGGTTCTTTTCTCATGTGACATTAATTTCATGCTTTCGAACTTATCAAAAAATATTTAAATAATCTTTTTGTCGTGTGTGAGGCGTACGATAAGATAAATATATACAAAACGTGTTATCGTTTTTATAAAGACGTTATATCATTATTCTTTATATACATTTTATAATGATAATAAATATTATTATTATTATAAAGACGATAAACACAAAAGGAGAAAATTAAAAAAACACAAAAAAAACTTTATAGTGTTTGATTTAATATTTTAAAGGGAGACTTAAAATGACTAAAAATATTATAGGGTAGTATTATGTCAAATAAAGTTGTTGAAGGAAATGAAAGTGTAGAGAAGGGGGCAGGTATGACAAATACACAAGGGAGGTACGTTTAACTTAACTCGTACTTTAAATATAAACATATTTTCTCTAAACTTAGTTGTTTTTTTTATAAAACATCATACATCCAATGCTTCATCTTTATCTCTATCTCACTTATTTGTTTATAATTTCAGCCTCACAAATAACCGCATAGTTATTTAACTTGTTAATTTATTTCTTAATTTTAGCAACAAAATTACGAAGTACAAAGAATCATTTTGATTGTGTAGATAATTATTTTATTAGTTTGTTATTGGTATACTATATTTATGTTTTTAACATAATATAAAATCAACGACTTTAGGAAATTCTTATGAATCAAATTGAATAAACAGTATTATGAAAGAGACACTAATTTTGGAACACCTTTTATATCTTGTGATTACGTACTGAACCATGATCATTGAACCCTTGGACAGAACCATGGATGCTCAAACCACCTTCCATGTAATATCCATCAAAGTTTTGCTATAAATACCAAGCCTAACCCCAGCAACAAATCTCACTACACTTCCACCAATATTATCCATCAAAGTTCCCATCACCTTAATACTAACGATTTCAAGATATATAGATGGATGCGAATATTGATCTACGATTTCTTCTCTTACCTCTTGCATATCTCCTTTTCCCACTCTACGCGTCCGCCATCATCACTCTATTCCTTCTTCTTGTATCCGTCAAGGTTCCCGTCACCATACAACTAACCACGAATTCTCTACTCCGCTTTCAACCCAAAGACATGTCGGTTTCAGTGGCAAAATGTCTCTTATGCTTGATCTTCTTGTCAACGCCGCATTTTTGGATTGTTAATTCCATTCTAATGATCTTATGCTTGTCTCTGTGGGATGACTTATTGTTGAAAATGCTAAAGATACTTTTTAGGTGGTTATATCACTCCCTTAGAAGTCTTCATGTGCATGAAGTTCTATGCATTCTTAATGCTCGTAATGACGAAGTTGAAGCACGTCTAGATCAGGTTGATCAACAAGAGGAGTTGAGTTCGGAGACTGATGACCATTTTTCCGTGATAGATGTGGATGATCAACTTCAATCCGAAGAGGGTAGCTAGCTGCTGCGGGGTTTTGGAAGGCTACCGGTTTTTATTTCGTTGTACGTAGTGTAATTATTTGTGTTAATCATGTGTGTGGTTGTTTGTTAAAGTTTTGTGCTTAAATTTGAATCGTTGTATTAATATAAGCTATATATTGAGCATGTACGTACTATACTATACACATGATTTGGTTTTGTGAAATTAATGATCAATTTGGTTCGACTATTATTTATTCGATTAGTACCTAATGTATCATTTGTGACTAATGATTACTTTTTCACCATAAAATAATATGTAAAGGGTGATATAATATGACACGGTATGAAATTTCTTAATATTGAAGGGTTTTATATAATAAAACAAAAACTTTAATTACCATTGTTGCCTTTTAGATAGATTGTTAATTTGCATCTTAGTAATTCGCAAATATATGTATAGCAAATTCATTTAACAGTTAATCAATTAAGTTTTCAATTACGTTCAAAATGAACAATTTTTCAAACATGAAGTAAATAAAATAATATGACTATGATGGTGCATGGTATCTTTGATCTTTGATAGGGGTCAAGGTTCAGGTTCAAGATCTTGAATAATTAAAATTATAAAAGTCAAATGAAAATGTATAAAAATTAGATAGATGAATATTATATCTAGTGATCAACTAGAATCCCAATAGAAGGCTACCGGAGTACCGGTTCCCAGTTTTCTTGTATGTATAAAATGTGTATAAATCTTTGGTTACCCTTGTTGCCTTTTAGTTACATACGCCTTAATAATTCGCAAATACATGCATACCAAATTGTTTGGAATAGTTAAATCATAAATCTTCAAAATGAACAAGTTTTCATACATGAGGTACTACAGAGAAAATAATAGGACTATGATAATATAATTGATGTTGATGTCTTTGATCCCTAACACGGTGAAGGTTCAGGTTGACGTTCATGTTCAAGGGCTAGAATAAGTGAAAAAATAGAAATGCGTACAAATATTGGATAGATGCATGTGATCTACTTTCATTAACATTCCCTTTTTTTTAATTAATTAATGGTTCTTTTATGAAACTTTTTATAATTGGTGAAACTTACGTATTATGAGTATATGTATATGTTCTTTGCTTAATCTCATTTGCCTTAAATATGCTTATTTATTCATATTTCTCACTAGCGTATTCACTATTAATGTTTGACAAACCTCGAGTTGTTGTTAGATTAAAACGTAAGAGATCGGTTTTGTATAAAAGTAATAATTTGGGTGTTGGCTATCACCTGAAAATTAAATTAAATTTGCATGAATTAATGGTTTAATAAAGGGATCCCAAATACCGAATCCAACAAAAGTCAAAATATTGTAAGAATAAAAAAAAAGTAACAAAAATAGGGCAATGAGAAGAAATTGCATTTTGACTGTTGGATTTACTTATATTTTTTAGTAATGAAACGCGTGGATAATGGATATTTGTTGCCCATTACGTCTATAAGTCTTTTGCATATTTGAGATACCAGTCATGGCCCTTGAACCCTTCTTTATATTTGGGCAGCGATTTTTTTTTGACAGCCAAGCAATTTTCTTTCGGGCAGCGATTTTTTTAGGGGGTTAGAGCAAATTTTGTTATTACTTAGTAGAGGTTAGCAAATAAACCAATTAAGCGATCCAACCCGAAAATCAAACTTAAACCGAACCGGTTTGAAACCGATTTTGTAAAAACCTGTTTGGAACCGATTGAAACCGTAGGTTCAGAACAAGTTTATAATTTTCTCCACCAAAACCGGTTAACCGAACCGAAACTGGTCAAAACCCGAACATAAACCGATCAAAAACCGACCAAAACTGATCATAATCTAGCAAAGAAACCTATTGCAACCCGAACCAAAAACGATCATAAACCTGTTTTGACTTTTGTTGACCAAACCGAACCAGTTTCAACTTGAACCGGTTTTGAGTATTAAACCGGTTTATGCACCTCGACTACTTAGCTTTATTTATAGCAATTTGTTAGAAACAGTTTTATTGTATTTTTTGAATAAATGAAACCCATAAAATAATAATTATGTTAGATGTAAATTTATATACAATAAACTGAGCTGGACTCACAAACTGAGATGCGTCATGGTGGATAATTTATTTATTAAGATTTAATTTCAAAACAACGATTGCATATTCTAAAATTTGTCTCGCTCACAAAAGCAGTTAGATCACAAAAGCAGTTAGATCAAAGTTGTAGATGAGTATAGTGGTGGAACTTGAATACTTAATTCGGGTGGACGAAAACTAAAGCATTTAAGTTATCATATAATTTTTATTATTAATTCAAAAAAACATAGATCCGGAGCCCTTCTCACCCTTTAAAAGGGTCATCCATGGATTGTATCATGTGTCGATATAGAAAATAGATTAAGAGCCTTCAAAGAGCCAACCATGATAAGCAGTAGGACATTTATTATAAGAAAAAATATATATAGAGAACTAATTATTATACAAACCACCTCTCAAAAAACCATACAATAAAATCACTATGTTTCATCGCATGGCATTCACATATTATCACTAGGTTAAAAACCCCATACAATAAAATCACTATAAATTAATAATATCGGGGCCGAGATATTTAATTAATTTAACGAGATATTATTATGTTGATATATTAATAGTTTATTAATTTAAATAGGTTTTACGTATGACCTTTAAATTTCTAAGTGCAATTTACATTTGCAAATTAATTGAATTTGTCAAGTTTATTGTTTTTGAATAAGTAAAAATGTTAGTTCATGGTACCAAAAAAAATTACAAAAACAAGTTCCAGGTGCATTTCTTCTCTATGTATATTAAACATGGTTAGGAATTGATCACTACAAAATTTTCATTGAAAACTTTAAAAATCACACCACCTAAGGATTCATTTTTAATTTTTTAAATTAATTAATATAGATTTAAAGTATAATAAAAACAAATGACTATAGATTCAATTTTTTACTAGATAATCTTAGAATTTTGAATTTTTAAGTATATATAATATACTGAGATTTCAATAAAGTTATTATTATATTGATTAGGGTCCAATTTTGCACTGGTCCCAAGGTGGGACTTGACAAATTATTAATTGTATCGAAGTTATTAATTTATTGATTATTAATTTATAAAGATTTTACTGTATATTACACGGGTTGGCCAACCCCAAAAACTTGTGTGCGGTGTAGAACGGGTCATGTTTGTGGGATGGCGGGTCTAACCCAAAATGAACCCAAAAATTTGACACGAACACGAAAATCATGTCAGACACATGAAGCGACCATGTTATACTGTATTTTTTTTTAATTTTTTTCATGTGTATATTTTAACGTTACATTTCTACAACAAAAGATACAAATTAATTAATATTTTTACCATAAAACAAGTTTACGGGTTTGAACCGAAACTGGCATGTTTATACCAAGCTCATGCCCATGAATTTCGTGTTATAGATTGTAACAACCAGTCTTGATAATTTTTAATAACATGGATACTGGCTGCACTATATTTATATGAAAAGCCGGCTGGGACACCGGGGGACGTGGCGACTGACTAGAGCACTTAATTTTCGGGAGCACAAAATTTATATATCATATACATATATAGGGAGGTTAACGTACAATAATCAGTTATCGTACAATAGGTACGCGAGGTTTTTGAACGTCAATGTTAATTTCACACGATGGCAGTTTCGTAAATAACCCAAACAGTAGTTCGCGATCAAATTCATCGATTTAAAATCGATTCCGATCCAAATTCTGAACTCCGTAATCTATCTCATCCAATTTCTAAAGTTTAATCACAACCTATAGTATGAAATCTCAAAAGTCAAAAACCAAAATTGAAATAGAACGTCATTGAACAATAAAAATATTCAAATCAAAAATTGATGATTTAATCAATCGAATTGTGGTGTAAGAGGCTTTAGAATCATCAATCGATTATAGAATTGCAGAAATAATTCACGCAATCGAGCTCTGATTAGGGTTCAAAATATATGTTTAAACGTTCTGAAACAAAACTGAAGACCTTTAAACGTTCTGACCAAAAAAGAACATCTTTATACGTTCAATGAAGTTCTGAGTGTTAAAAAAATGAACATCTTTAAACATTCTAATACGTTCAATGAAGTTCTGGGTGTTCAAAAAAAATTGAACATCTATAAACGTTCTAATTCTTTTTAAGAAGTTCTAGGTGTTCAAAAAAGTTTAAAAGTTCTGAACTTCTAAACAGAACTTCTAAACTAACAAAAAAAAATTAAACACCTGTAACATGAAAATTGAACACTGAAATCACTTCATATAATCTCGTAATCATCAAACAATTATCAAACGATCGTCAATTTAATCATCGATTCGATCATATGAACCAAATATGGAACGTCTGCAACTGGGTTTCTGCAAATGGCGCTTAAAACTTTAAACGTTCAGTTAAAACCCATCACTCAAAACTCAAAATTGATCAATTGAAACTTCAAATTGATGATTAATTGGACCAATTTCAAAGTTTAATTGATCAATTAGTTCATCAATTTTAATTGATCAATTTGATAAACTAACCTGTGAACAAGTCGTGAAGGAGGAAGATGGTGTACGGTGGACGAAATCGTTGGATGGTGGATAGTGGACAGACTCGTTGGATAGTGACGGATTGTTGAACGGTCATTGTGAAGGTGGACAGAATCGATCGGAGCAGTGGTGGATGAAGACCGGCTCGCCGTTGTTGTTTCTCCCTATTCTGATCGAAGAACCCTAGATCGCTAATTGTAATCGAACGTTCCATAGCCTCACGTACGTAATGTATGATAAAGGATTTTTCGTATTCTATCATTTATCTATATATATATATATAATATATATAGGGGAGGGTTATTTTGATAACATTGATGAGTTGTAAGAACTTTAAGAACTCAATAGGGACCACACATTTAATTAAATGAGTATGGAATATGTGGCTGAGAATAAATCTGATTAAAAAATTAATCAGGAGAGAGAATAAGTATTTTTGATAATTACATAAGTTTAAATGTTAGTTACACATGTGTAATAAGTCGATTCGGTGTGTAAAAAAATACTGTAATTTTTTGTACATTACTTACACTTACGTATTATACATGTGTAAAAAAAATTCAAAAAAAAAAATTTACGTTGAGTTCTTTCGAGTTCTTAAAACTCAAAGCGGTTCTCAAAAGAAATCAATCCTAAATATATATATATATATGTATATTTAATATTTTACCCTAATTATACAATAACTGGCTTGGTTTAGTGACAAAAGAGTATGACTCACAACTAAAAGGATGTAGTCTCACTTGAGACATCTTTAAGCTTATTTTTATACAAATAGTTTTTTACACAACCTAAATCATAACAAAATAAGCCTATTTAAACATGTAATCGTTTAAACCAAACAAAAAACCATTTACGTAAGGCCTAAATTTTTTTTTGCTTATATTATTCCATTACTCGTTTGGGTCTATGGGTCTTTTCATTTCGTCTCGGTTGGGGCATATAAGTTTTGAAGACGACCCTATTTATATACACTTTAAAATTAAACAAAAATATGTGAGAGCACTCTCATGACCCTTGAACCCTTCGTGTCCCTACATACATGTGGGACTCAAGACTGAAATATCTACGAATTGAACAATGACTATATTTATATTTTGTAAAATTCTTTTACGACGTCGGAACCAATCTTGATCCTATTTCCCTTTCTGTTTTCTTCTACATATCAAATATATAGTCAAAACAACATATATAAAAATCGAAGTGAAATTTGGATAGTGATTAAAAAAAGCCCCGGGGGTTGACAGGATTGCTCCGTTGCATTAGGGAGGAGTAATGAGCCGGGTATTGCCGCTAAAAAATTGATGGGTATTCGATTGAAATAAATTTAGCGGGTTTGGGTACGGGTATGAGATTAGGTGATACATTACCCGATTGCCCAAAACTATATACTCGATTACCCGAATTGTATGCCCGAATTTTTTAATTTTTTATTTTTATTTCTCTTAACCGTTTTCGAGTACCATTTTATTGTCTTAAGCTTAAGGTTCATGTAGAAAAATTTAGGATTAACATCCAAGGAAGTTTGCACTCGAGTAGTGTTACGTCGAGAAAGACAAGGTTGGGTATATATGTCATATCGACATACGAACACTTGTAATTAGATTAACCTGTGTCTCAAGTAAAGTTGGTTGTTCAAAAAAATCTAAAAATAATTACTTATTAAATTCTACAAGAGAAAAATATAATGTTTAGTTAAACAAAATTAAAATGCGTAGGTGAACTTCTTTTTATACAAAAAAATAATCATAGTAATAAAAAGTGTGGGTAATGTTGTATATAAGAAACCTCACATGACTCATGAGAACCTTGAACCTTGGACCTATAAATTGAAGCTTCTTTGTTCTTCAAACCTTCAAGGTATCCGCTTATAAAGTTTTTGGCTTTCATCTTGGGTGGGGACGGTGGTGTTTGAAAAAGCATATTTTGAATAACATTGCATATTCAGCTTTTATTAATTATTGTTAGAAGAATTTGACTTGTCCCGGTGAATCTAAATTCATTATCTATCTAGTGATATGATGTTGTCTTCTCATAAATATGATAGCATATGTATAATTTCTTACAAGTGAAAGGTTTAGTAAACTTCATATAAAAAAAAATTATCGTTCAATATATGTATATGGTTAAGTTAACATACAAAGGCTTCTGATCGTACAACTTCTTCCAAACCATATTTCATTTAACAAAAGACGTGGTGACATAATTGTAAATACGGAACCTATATTACGCACAAAAATTACATAATCACGCAAACATCCATAATCATGCAACCTATGTTTATAATTATGCACATACATAATGTTGCAACTTATATAAATATTTTCGCAACATATAAGATAATTACGCAGCCTAATGTTGTTATGTGCGTAAACATAATTATGCATGTTATACGCACAACACATTTTAGTGTTTTAAATAAAAATAATTTTTTAAAGTACAAAAAAGAAATATACTTACATTAGAATGAAATGCTTGATTTCATAAATAATTTTTTCTTTTAAAAATATTGTGTATAAAAAAGAGTTATTAATGTTTTAAAGAAGTGGGCGAATTAAAAAAAGTTAACACGTGTGCGTAAATATATGTTTAGCACACAGTTACAGTGGCAAAGGCTATTGAGGGCCAGGGGTGGCCTCGCCCCCCTGTTTTTTCACACGTTAGTGTAAATTTAGCCGTTTTTCGTCTGAAATATGTTATGCGTAGTGTAAATTTACCCGTTTTCGACCAAAATTTTAAGCCCGGACCCCCTCGTTTATGAAATTTTTATACATTTTGAGTTCGGCCTCTCCGACGTTCACGTTCAAGCTTCGCCACTGTACAGTTATGTCACAAAGTGTGTGTTAAATGAAATTAATGACCCAAATTTATTTGTATGATGAAAACACTTATAAACAATAATAAATACCCTAAATGGAGAATATTCAGTACCATTTCATTAACTTTTAATTTATTTGTTTTAGTAGGACATTACAATTGTTAAAACAGAGATCAAGAGCATTTCGATCCAAGTCTTTATCTCCATCAGGTATCTGTGTAATTTAAATATAAACATCTTTTTATCTAAACTTTGTTTTTTTATAGAATATCATACATTCAATGCTTCATCTTTATCTCTATCTCGCTTATTTGTTTATCATTTCAGCCTCACAAATAACGGCATAGTTATTTAACTTGTTAATTTATCTTACTTTTAGCAACAAAATTACGAAGTACAAAGAATCATTTTGATTGAGTAGATAATTATTTTATTAGTTTGTTATTGGTATACTATATTTATGTTTTTAACATAATATAAAATCAACGACTTAGGAAATTCTTATGAATCAAATTAAATAAACAATATTAAGAAAGAGACTTTTGGAACACCTTGTATATCTTGTGATTACGTACTGAACCATGACCCTTGAACCCTTGGACTGAACCATGGATGCTCAAATCACCTTCCATGTAATATTCATCAAAGTTGTGCTATAAATACCAAGCCTAACCCCAGCAAGAAATCTCACTACACTTCCACCAATATTATCCATCAAAGTTCCCATCACCTTAATACTAACGATTTCAAGATATATAGATGGATGTGAATATTGATCTACGATTTCTTCTCTTACCTCTTGCGAATATCATTTTACCTCTCTACGCTTCCGCCATCATCACCCTATTCCTTTTCCTTGTATCCGTACAAGTTCCTGTCACCATACAACTAACCACAAATTCTCTCTTCCGCTTTCAAGCAGACATGTCGGTTTCAGTGGCAATAAGTCTCTTATGCTTGATCTTCATGTCTACACCGCACTTTTGGATTGTTAATTCCGTTTTAATGATCTTATGCTTGTCTCCGTGGGATGACTTATTGTTGAAAATGCTAAAGATACTTTTTAGGTGGTTATATCACTCCCTTAGAAGTCTTCATGTGCATGAAGTTCTATGCATTCTTAATGCTCGTAATGACGAAGTTGAAGCACATCTAGATCATGTTGATCAACAACAGGAGTTGAGTTTGGAGCCAGATGACCATTTTTCTGCTATAGATGTGGATGATCAACTTGAATCCGAATTGGGTAGCTAGCGCTGCAGGGTTTTGGAAGGCTACCGGTTTTTATTTCGTTGTACGTAGTGTAATTGTTTGTGTTAATTATGCGTGTGGTTGTTTGTTAAACTTTTGTGCTTAAATTTGAATCGTTGTATTAATAGAAGCTACATATTGAGCATGTACTATACTATATACATGATTTAGTTTTGTGAAATGATCAGTTTGGGTTGGACTACTATTTGTTCGATTATCTAATATATAATTTGTGATTATTGATTCGTGATTAGAGAAACTACTTTTTGCATCGTATAAATATGTAAGGACTGATCGAATATGACACGATAAGAAAATTCTTAAAATTGAAATGTGTTACATAATAAAACAAAAAACTTTAATTACGTACCATTGTTACCTTTTATATAGATTGTTAATTTGCATATTGGTAACTAGTGGCGGACTCAGAAATTATTTTTTTGGGGGATCGACATCAGAACTTAACACTAATTTTAAGGGGGGCGATCGGGATTCTCACATACAAATAACACTAAAAAATTAAGGTGGGCAGCCGCCCAACCCCACCCCCCACCCCCACCCCCACCCCCACCCCAACCCCAACCCAACACATAGGTCCGCCCCCTATTAGTAATTCACAAATATGTATAGCAAATTCTTTTTAACAGTTGATCGATTAAGTTTTCAATTACTTTCAAAATGAACAATTTTCAAACATGAAGTACGATAAATAAAATAATTATATGATTATGATGGTGCATGATATCTTTGATCTCTGATAGGGGTCAAGGTTCAGGTTCAAGCTCAAGGTTTGGATTCTGGAATACTTAAACTTTTAAAAGTCAAATAAAAATGTGTATAAATTGGATAGATGAATATTATATCTAGTGATCAACTAGATACCCAATAGGGGTTTTGGAAGGCTACCAGTTTTCAGATTTCTTTTATGTATAAAAATGTGTATAAATCTTTGGTTACCCTTGTTGCCTTTTAGTTACATACGCCTTAATATTCGCAAATCGCAACTCTACATGCATACCAAATTGTTTGGAATGGTTAAATCAAATATCTTATACATGAACAAGTTTACAAACATGAGTACTACAAAGAAAATAATAGGACTATGATAACATAAACTTTGATGTTGATGTCTTTGATCCCTAGTAGGGGTCAGGTTCAGGTTCAGGTTCAGGTTCAGGTTCAGGTTCAAAGGCTAGAAAGATTGAAATAATAAAAGTCAAAATATAAATGTGTACAAATATTGGATAGATACATGTGATCTAGCCACTCTCATTAACATTCTCTTTTTATTAATTAATCGTTCTTTTATGGAACTTTTTATGATTGGTGAACTTACGTATTATGAGTATATGTATATGTTCTTTGCTTAATCTCATTTGCCTTAAATATGCTTATTTATTCATATTTCTCACTAGCGTATTCACTATTAATGTTTGACAAACCTCGAGTTGTTGTTAGATTAAAACGTAAGAGATCGGTTTTGCATAAAAGTAATAATTTGGGTGTCGGCTATTACCTGAAAATTAAATTAAATTGGTATGAATGAATTAATCTAACTATCTATATAATTGCCTACCATAAAATCCTATGTGTCGCTCTCAGGTTGTTCCCCCCATTCTCTCGAGCCACCAGATTGCTTGATTTATAAATGGAGGCTTCTCATGCATTTGACCCGAATTCACGGGTATGGGTCTCACCAAACCCGGTTAGTCTTTAAATGGGTTATAACATCTCATTAGTTTATAAAACTATTTCATAATCAAACAATAATTTTCACGGGTTATGGGTCTCACCAAACCCGAATAACCCTTAAACGGGTTATAACATCTCATTTATTTGTAAAATAACCCCTTAATCATCAAAGAATAATTTTCACGGATTATGGGTCTTACCAAACTCTAATAGCCCTCAAATGGGTTATAAGATCTAATTTATTGACAAACACTTTTATCATCAAACCATAATTTAATTTATATGCTCTATACATGTTCTCCGTTGTTGATCTATCATCTCTATCGTCGGTTAACTTCCGATACTACCCACCATTGTCAACTACATCAACACCCCTTCTTTCATTAGACAAATATTTGTGTTCATGTTTGTACATTTAAAAAAATCAACATGCTCATGTTCGTTAAAAATCTAAAAAATCTAAACATCTCAACTGATAAACCCACACGTTAAAAAATATAATAACAAACTAATATATATGTATTAAATTAAAACATAACTACGTTAAAAATAAAATAAATCATCATAAGATAGCAAAACGATTAAAAACAAAATTTTAAATAAACTTCCGTAACACGAGAGGATCAAACTAGTGGTTTAATAAATGGATCCCAAATACCGAATATATCTAACACTAAAAAGTCAAAATATTGTAAGTTATAAGAAGAAAAGAAAAGAAAAAAAAGTAACAAAAAGGGACAGCAATGAGAAGAAATTGCATTATGGTTGTTGGATTTACTTATATTTTTGAGTAAGGAAACGCGTGGATAATGGATATTTGTTGCCAATTACGTCTATGCATGTTCAGGCCCGGCCCAAGGGTGTGACTGAGTAGTCGACGGCCATAGGCCCAACATCTCGATAGGTCTGAAATTTTATTTTTTTTAATAAAAAATATTTATTTTTATGAAGAAAAATATCTATAATCAATGTTTAAACATATTTACATAAACACTAGCTTGGTCTAGTGGCAAAAAGGTATGACTTATAAGTTATAACCAAGAGGTTGTGGGTTCTAGTTTTATTTAAGACATTTCTTAGTTTTTTTTACACAAAATTTTTTTACATAACTCAAATCATAACCAAGTAAGCCGACGTAAAATTAAATTGTTTAAACACAAAAAATGTTCATTTTACTTAAGGCCTCAAAAAAATTTCGCCTTTGGCCCAAAAAAAATTTCGACTTCTCGGAGCCGGCCCTTTGCATATTTGATATTTGAGATCCCAGTCATGGCCCTTGAACCCTTCTTTGTACTTGGCCAGCGATTTTTTTTTGGGCACCAAAGCAATTTTCTTTCGGGCAGCGATTTTTTTTTAGGGGGGGGGGCGTTGGGGGAGGCGGGGTAGAGCAAATTTTGTTTCTACTTAGTAAAGGTAGGGAAATAAACCGGTTAACCAGCCCGACCTGAAAATCAAATCAAAACCGCCGGTTTGAAACCGGTTTTGTAAACACCGATTTTGTTAAAACGGTTTGGAACCGATTGAAACTGTAGGTTCGGAACCGGTTTATAAATTTCTTCACCAAAACCGGTTAAACGAACCGAAACTAGCCAAAACGGGTCAAACCCGAACATAAACCGATCAAAAACCGAACCAAAACGGATCGTAATCTGGCAAAGAAACCGATTTCAACCCGAACCGAAACCGATCATAAACCGGTTTTGACTTTTATTGACCTAACCGAACCAGTTTCAACCCAAACCTGCAATAAACTGGTGAGGGGTGAAATATAACAAACAAGAAAGACTGAGTTGGACTCACAACTGAGATGCGTCTTGGTTGATAACTTACTTATTAAGATTTAATTTCAAAACGACGATTGCATTTTCTAAAATTTGCCTCGCTCACAAAAGCAATTGGATCAAAGTTGTAGAGACCATAGTGGCGGAACTTAAGTACTTAATTCGGACGGGCGGAAACTAGAACATTTAAAGTATCATATAATTTACTTCATTAATTTAAAAAAAAACAAGGGTGTGGAGGCCTTCTTACCCCTTAGGTTATGTGTAGTGGATGGGCTATAAGATGGACGATTTGCGACATGTGGTGCCTAATCAGCAAAGGGAAGATTTTTGTTTTTGGGGTGTAATGGTGTTGTAATATATATATATATATATATATATATATATATATATATATATATATATATATATATATATATATATATAGCACATACACACATATATAATAATATACACACACACACAAAGCCTGACGACAAATACCCCCACCCCCCTCTATCGCCTCACAATTCGCCGGGAGGCGGTGTTCTCGCCCAACTTCGCCATTTGTCGCCCAACGTTTGCGCCCACTACGGGTGACCTTAAAAGGGTCGTCCATGGATTTTATCATATGTCGATATAAAAAATAGATCAAGAGCCTTCAAAGTAGAGCCAAACATGATAAGCAGTAGGACCTTTATTAGACCATGTGTAGTCAAAGCGCCTCACTCTTGGGCATTTTGCGTCATGTGGCATCCCCGTCATCAATAGAGAGTTTTGCAAAAAGTAGCGTAGTGATCAAAATGCTACAACTCTCTTAAAATAATTACATATATTCCCCTCTTTCCTCTCCCCACACACAATTTTATCAAAACTCATGTCATGCTAGCGTTGTGTAGAAAACGCCCATCCCATAACGTCATGCCAAAACGCCAGGGGGCAGTGTACCCCGGCGTTTCAGAGCCCAAATCGCCACAACTCTTGACACTACGGATGGCGTTATAGGAAAAATATATATAGAACTAATTATTATACAAACCACCTCTCAAAATTTATCTAAAAAAATTTAAAGGACACAAGTTAAAGTAACATATTGCACGGATTTTTCTACGCATCCTCATATCAAAATTTCTTTTCGAAATCTATCTATATAAATTCCTAAAAGAAATAAATAAAATAATAATAATAATCTTATGTGTCAATCAATTGTTGCTTCCCACCTTATCTCAAACTCAAATTGACTTTTTTATTTGCGGTAATTGTTGCTTCCCACCTTATCTCAAACTCAAATTGACTTTTTTATTTGCGGTTTCTCAACGTGACTCTAATTCACGGGTAAGGGTCTTATCAAACTCGAATAAACCTTAGATGAGTTATTTCATCTCATTTATTTGTGAAAATCTTTTGTAACCAAACTATAATTTTAGCAGGTTATGGGTCTCACCAAACACAGAGACCTCTTAAACGGGTTATAACATCTCATTTATTTGTGAAATAACCCTTTAATCATCAAACAATAATTTTAGCGTGTTATGGGTCTCACCAAATCCATAACTTTTAACGGGTTATCACATCTCATTTATTTGTAAAACAACTTCATCATCAAACCATAATTATCTCATTAAATACCTGGAATAACTACCAGCATTCCAAGTATTTAATAATATGTTACTATTACTAAGCTTTTGATTTAATAATATCTTATTATTTACAGTAACATGTTGAACCCTGGAATAATAATATCTTATTATTCCAGGTATATACGCCCAGCTTGCGGTACGCGTATATAATGTATATATGTGTGAACCCTCGGGTGGGCAAAAGTAAAATTGCACTAATTTTGACGTTATTTTACTAATCTCGTGAAAATAACGTTAAAAGTGGCGGAAGGTTAATCAGACATCATGTGGTGGCGTTGATAGCGAAAGACAATGGTACATGCACCAATCAGCCGGTGTCCCGGTGATTGAGTGCTATGTGTTTTATGTCCAAGGCTTGATGCAAAACTACTATCGAGCCGGGGGTCTCACTGGAAGCAACCTCTCTATCCTTATGGGGTAGAGGTAAGGCTGTCTACATCTTACCCTCCTCAGACCCTACCATAGCATTGCTATTTGTGGGATATACTGAGTACGATGATGATGACATATTCTCCATCGTCGGTTAACTTTCTATTAGCACCCACCATCGTCAACCTACGCTCTCATACATCAATCACCAGCATCACCTACATCAACATGTTAAAGCTGAGGGGTTGAAACTAACCAAAGGTCCAAAACCCATGTTTGGATTCTTGAAATTGGCTTGGAATTGGAGCAGGGAGGGACCAATTCAGGCCTGGACTTGTGCCATCATTTAGATGTTAAAACGTGGTGTTATCATCCATTCGATAGTTGAAAATGCTTGTGTTTAAGAGAAAAGGATGAAGTATGAATGTTGATATGAACGAATGTGGATGTTAATTTATATATTTTAGTTTTTGAATCATTTTATTATTATTATTATTATTATTATTATTATTATGTTCAGGTAAATTGATAAAATCATAAGTTATTACATATTTTTTTATAATGACAGGACTTGAAGTCTCATCGTTTGAAAAGATAAAGCCTTATCCAACATCTTAAAGTTACCGCTACGCCTTTGATTGGTAATAATGCATGGCTATTTTAGTCTATTTTCTTACAAATGTTCTGCATCAAATTACAGATTGTCCATATTGAGATCTTCTGAACATTCAAAATACGTATGACGATATATATGACCCTGTTTAAAGATAAGCGAACTTCATCTAGAGGGTGTTTGGCTAAACTTAAGGAAATTGCTTATTTTCTCCAAACGCTTATAGCCAAACTCCCCCCTAGTCTAAGGATAAACATATAAATTCTGAAAACTAGATTAATTAACTAGATCACTTATGATGAGGTTACTAAGTCGAGCGAGTTTGCTTGTGTGTAGTTGCCAGTTGGGACTATAGAGTATATTGTTTTGGCATGGTAAATTTGATTTCCTGTTTAATAAGTTGATCAGTCAAGAATAAACTACCATTATATTGTTCTGATCAATATTATTTTAAGATTATATGTACAGGAGTTGCTTGGAATACTGAAGGGAACTCAGCTTTGCTGTGTTGGCCATTACTAATATTGAATGTTTTGAGCTTAAAGATCACCATCTCAACTTCATTCAGATAAACTCACACATACATCAGAGGCAGTGGGTTCAAAGTCTAGTATTTGGTGGTTATTTTAAAGTATATATAGATTGTTTTAACTAGTAAACTGTAGAGAAATCAAGCAATTTTTACTTATATTTTAAATACCTGCATTAAGAAAAATTCTTCAAATGCGCTCAAAAACACGTATTTAAAAGACTAGGCACCAATTATAAAATTCTTTTTTTTATATATTTTCTGAATCATCCATAAAACACAAGGGAGAAAAGAAAAAAGAAATGACAACAAAAAGTTAATATACCTTCTTTTTTTATATTTTTGGAATCAAAATTAACGACTTACATATATTCATGTTGGAACTTAACCAAACCGAACTGAACACTTTTCACTCTTCAGCATTGATACCAAAGATGCGGACCTTATGCATGTTTGGAAATTTGGCAATGACTAGCACAAAAACCGCCAATGTGTTCAAGAACAGCATCGGATTTTGATAGTCTGTTGTGTGGGATGCTATCAAGTACCTGTGCATACAAATGAGTTCCAAAAACATTAGAATTATCATCCTATAGACTAAAAATACCTACATAACTATGCATTATCTCAAAAATATTAAATGGGTCAAACAAGAATTAAAAAAATAGCTAAAAGGGAACGAAACGCACAGGTTTAAAGTCACCCAAAGTCTACCTTTAAACGCATCATCATCATCATCATCGTACTCAGTATATCCCACCAATAGCAAAGCTATGGTAGGGTCTGAGGAGGGTAAGATGTAGACAGCCTTACCTCTACCCCATAGTGATAGAGAGGCTGCTTCCGGTGAGACCCCCGGCTCGATAGTAGTTTTGCATCAAGCCTTGGACATAAGGCACATAGCACTCAATCATCGGGGCACTGGCTGACTGGTGCATGTACCCTTGTCTTTCGGCTATCAACGCCACCACATGATGCCTGATTAACCTTCCGCCACTTTTAACGTTATTTTCACGAGATTAGTAAAATAACGTCAAAATTAGTGCAATTTCACTTTTGCCCACCCGAGGGTTCCCACATATATACATTATATGCGTGCACCGCAAGGCAATCATCTTATAAACAGATTTGAATTACTGTGATAATAATGATTTAGTTTATTTCATGTGCTTGTATCTTTTGGGTTTTTGTAATGTTTGATTACATATTCTCCATTTTTCGAAACGGCCCATTTGACCCGAACCCAGTTTCGTCAAAACTCAAAACCTTTCGGTCCTGAACCAAAATGACCAATTTTTAAACGACCCGTGAACCGAACCTATTCTGACCCGCTACCCCACCTGTTTTGCTAGATGTATATACACGCCCAAATATATTATCTTATAATGAACAGTCCTGCATCAAGGATACTTTGAGCATTTCTTTGATTGTCAAAAGTTTTTTCCAGATTCATTTATATCACTTCTTTTCTAAGACAGACTTACAGATTATAACTTATAACTATACAGAGGGCGGTATGCATTCTAATAAACTTCAAAATGCAATGATATTGAAAGATAATAAGGAAAGTACAAACTTTAAGATCCAGTTTACAGGGTTAAGGAAACTGAGAGTACTTACAGCACTACAGGAACAACAGTAAGAAACTTCCTATTGCGAGTTAGCTGCTTGCCACTATCAATTTGCTCCCACCAGGTCAACCTGTTGTAGATACCCTGATCATCAGCAAAAGGTGTTCCTTTTTTCCAGTGAAAGAAGTGATATGTAATCTGATGATGTAAAAAAACAAAGATCAGCAGTTGAGTTACTTAAATTTAAGAAAAAACTGAACAGATACGGAAGCAATAGATGACAAATCATGATAAACTGGTTAACATTCTTATCAGAAGATAGCATGGTTGTAAAAATCGCGCTTCGGCGCCGATTAATCGTTCGCCGGTACCCCCACCGACTTGTTGCCAATTAATCGATATTTGGTCAAAACCGAACAGAATTGTAAAAAAAATTATATATACAATTTGGTATATATATTTATATTTGAAAATTTACATATAAATCCCAATCCGATTATCCCTATTAATCCCAACTAATCGCTAGTCCCTGCCCCACCGCCCAACTAGCGCCTAGCGAGTTCTACAACACTGGAAGATTAGCCAATAGTTGAAAAATGTGTTTGTGTGCAAAAATATGACATAATTACATATATGCATCTATGTTTTTTAAGAATTAAAACATTCATATCCGTTTAGAGACTTTGAGGTTCACTATATAGTTCCTTTTTTATCTTCAAAATACAACTGAAGCTACCCCAAGTCCCAACAAAACATCAGTCCCCCGTGCAATTCAGAAAAAAAATCATTTTTTTGATAATCAAATAACATAAAAAGATACAAAACTAGAAGAAAATCAAATTTATCAAAATGTAGCATATAAACATTGATGCAGTCTATCATCTATATGCACCAGTATCAGCATAATTTCCACAGTAGCACCCAATTCTTCAAAAGTATAAACCATGACGGTTCTAATACAAGCAAAGGTCACAACTTGTTATGCATTATTAATACTTTATCTATAGTAATTATGTTAAACTGTTACATAAACAGCTGGAGTGTATATTAATCTAACATTAGCATAGATGCAAAATGTAGATATCTCCTAAAAGCACATATCAATAGTTCAAGCTCAGTCAGTTTCATGTGAATTACAGATCTTTAAGAGCCTAAGTATAAATCACATAGTTCAAACCCTAGGTGTAAATCATAAATCTTTAAAAGCACTAATACTCTATGTTGTAAAAATCCCTTGGGGTGCGCAGCTACACCCTCAGGCGAGGCGAGGCGAGGCACTAAGATAGTCCAGGCGATCCAGCAACCCTCGGGCAAGATTCCAGCCAGATTTTGATCAGATTCCGATGAGATTCCAACCAAATCCTAAAAAATCCAGCAGAATTCCGCAAATTCCGGATAAACTGGTCTGAAACATCAAAATTTGGCCAGGAACCAGCCTAAACCAGCCCTAAAAACAAGCCTGAAATGTGTTTAAACCCCAAAACATAGTACGTTTATGTTATGCAACTTGTTTATCTCAGGCCCTCGCTTTTAAAGCGCCTCGCCCCTAAGCCCAAGGCTCACCCTTCAAACCTTGAGCGGGCCTTGCGCCTTCGACAACAATGCCAATACTCGATCCAACCAGTCAAATCACACAACTGCAACAGCTTGTTTTTTACCATTACCAAGTAATAATACATACTAATTATCACTAAATACCTAATAACCACATATCAATCACACCACACAAAATGTTCACTCTAAACCCTAAAAAATCAAATAACCTAACCTAACCTAACATCAAATTCTCTCAATACTTACACAAATCAGATCCAGAAGAATCATAACCAAGTAATCACATAATTAAACCTAAATTAACCCCAACGAATTGAAACAATAACCATACCAAAGCGTGACATAGATTAACGGTGGTCCAAGCCATGCCAGGAGAGCATCCGGTGACGGAGAGAACAACGAGCCAGGCGAAGAATAAGATGAGTATGTAGGTGGTCCAGACGCCGGGATACATAAACCACTCGGTGTTTCTGTTGAGATCCGTTGGCGGCACCGCCTGGACGTACAAGTTAGCCATTTGTGGTTAAGTGGTGTGGTCCGGTGAAGTGGGTTGGACGGTGGGTGTGCTGTGTGGAGTGGAGGAGATGATGATGATGACTGGTGACTGGTAATGGAGATGGTGATGACAATAATAATTAGCACGCAAACTTAGACGATAAAGGCTAGACTGCTTAACCAACCAACCAAAATTAAATCAAATGAAATACTTATCCGATACATAAGTTGTATCACGCATAAAAATATATAATCTACTCGATCGACACGGCCCGAAACTCGATACAAACCTGACATAAAAAAAATATAGGTTTGGGTTGGTTGATACGACCCGTTTTCTTAAACTAGTTAACCTGAACCTGACCCGTCTAAAAAATGGGTCAAATCGAACCCGATATGTTAAAAGGTGAGTTGACTTGTTAACCTGTTTCTGAATTCTAGAGAAGTTAATATTTTGATTTTAGAGATAATAAGAGTTAAATTATAAAGTTAAATACTTTGATTTATAATTTTTCATATATCTATTAACTTTTCAAAATTAAACTAATTATTTTTTTAAATATTTATATCCACTCTTGGCTTTCAGTATTTTTATTATATATTAGTCCTAAACCATCTATTCTCTTTATCATTTCAATTTATTTGTTTTTATCTTGAGCAAAATATGTGAACCTACGTTTGTTAATTGTGAATGAGAGATATATACACAAAAACAATTAGATATATCCAAAAATTATTAAAAATGTTTTATATTAATAATAGTAATAGATTGTCTAGGTTATTACATGAATGTAAAATAGGTTGACTCGAACACGACACAAATAAACATATGGGTTTGGTTAGGGTTGAAAAATCTCCACACACCAACCTGTCAACTCGAAACCTATTAACCTGTCATCTCACTAACCCGACATGATTGACACCATTCATCTCCATTTCTATCAGAGTGCATCATATCTATCAGACGTGATATATGATAATATGATATTGATGAAAAGAAACTTTGATGCATATCATCAGACTTTTAATGCATTTTAGAATTAGGAGTATTCCTTTGTTTAT
The DNA here is from genome assembly GCF_021521415.1 of Bidens hawaiensis. Classification (NCBI taxonomy): domain Eukaryota; kingdom Viridiplantae; phylum Streptophyta; class Magnoliopsida; order Asterales; family Asteraceae; genus Bidens; species Bidens hawaiensis. The sequence goes on along the minus strand of NW_027494114.1, from coordinate 39,951 downwards.
AAGATCTCCGATGCGTCAACTTGTTCATTTCTCTTTGTCACTTGCAAAATATGGTTTATATTTAATCAAATTTTCAGTAGTGTTCGTTAGCATCGTGTTTAATGTAGTAATATATTTGAGTTTTGATGTAGCGCTACTTTTGTTTTAGCTTAATACTTGTAATCAATGCTTTTTTAAAGATAAAAAATAAAGAAATGAAAAGGAATCTAACATAAAATGTTCAAAGCATATAGTAAGAAAACTGAATATGTTACAAAGAAAAGATATCTTATTACATGATTCATCTTTACACGGATGAACCAACAACTTTATTTTATATCAAACCACACTCAATATATCACACCAACAACTTTATTTTATATCAAACATCTTTACAAATAAAACATATATTATTACATAGTTCATCTTTACAAAGACGAACCAACAACTTTATTTTACATCAAACCAGACACAGCATTTTACAAAATCAAACATATCTTATTACTCGATTCATCAATACAAAGATGAACCAACAACTTTATTTTACATCAAACTTGACATGCATGAAGAGGAGAAATTTAAACACTCATAGCATCAATGAACAAGGACTTGATATTTCCCTTCAGTTCTTCTCCGACACGTGTGTAAGTATCGTCATATTTATACAGGGTATCCATTACGTGTGCGAGGTTAATCACACGCATTATAAGAGGAAGAGGAACGGCCTCTATACATTTAAGGGATTCTTCATTCAATATTTTCCATGCTTCTTCTACTTGTTGCTTAAGTACATTATAGACATACTCCTCCTCCTCCTTGACATCATGTTGTTTCATGTAGGCTTCAACAATAGATGCAACATGCACTCTCTTATGCTCCTCCTAAAAGTTACAAACAAATCAATACATGTTAATCGATCTCGTGTGAAGTAAAAAAGAACATATGTTACCTTGTGACCAACGATATCATCCATAAGCCTACAAATTTGCTCGAAGCTTTAATAAGTGGAGGATTACTGAGAGCCCACTCGAATGACTCGTCTGTGATGATATCGCCCATGCCAACAAAACCCGCAATTGTAAGCATTTTGTAGCCACAACTCATGAAGGAAACTGATTTATGTTCCTCCACTGCTGGTATATACCCCTCATTTCTCCATGTTGCCTCTGTCATGAAATGTCTAATCATCTCTTTCATTTGTATGTGGCAAATGAAATATTAGTAACTTTTATTTAAATTAATATGTGTGTTACATGGTCATAAATATAAAGAAAGCCATTAATTTAGTCGAACCGCCTCTTTGGCATAGTTAACATGATGGGCTTTTCCTTCTTTCGCCATGATTTCCTCCATTTCTTCATAAACATCTAAGAGGTTTTTGTATAATAGTTTCATGTAATCTGGAAGCTGACCATCCATGCAAGTAACTGACCATCTGTACAACAAATGTCTAAGTTCATCAAAAATCTTTTGTGCAGGTTTTAATTGATATGTTCATGTATATGGTTACGTGAGGAAATTGCTGACATATTACATATATACCCCAAAACGCAACATGATCGATAACAAACAAGTTTTGAGTCTGTTAACATGACCCGTTTTATCAAATACTTTAACCCTTTAATTAATAAGCTAACCCATACGGACCCAACTAGTTTAATGAATGCATCGACATATTAAACTGTTTGATGGCTTATAAAAAAAATGTTCATATTCAGATTTTAAAGAGGCTTATTTTATAGTCATTAAATTTGAAGTTTTAATTGGGTGTATGTTGTAATTTGTCTAGCTTCTTGCCAGCGCGACACATTTGTTCATTGAAATTGGCCGATAAAAAAAACTAAGTTAGCTTTTGATCTTTGAATCTTTATCGTCTGTGAATTTAAAGCTTAGCTTAATTAATTAGTTCTAACTATCAATTATCCAATCATTTTCATTTATTTTCTTTAATTTCAAGCTAAATATTGAAAATTAGTTTTGTTGATTGGTAACAGAGATAAAAAAAATCAAAGGACACTAATAAAAAAAATGTTTCATTTGAGCTGAAGTATTTGATTGTCTAAATTATTACTAAGTCAGTATAAGTTAAATTTCATCACACGCGAACATTAAACGGTCTCACTTGAAACAAGACACAATTTCAAGTGAGTACACAACATGAACATATATCCTATAGATGGTTGCCACCTGCATATATCATATAGATATGTGTATATCGATATACCTTTGCACCGCTTCTGTGAATACACGAAGCTCTTCAAAAGTACCATAAGCATCGTAAGTGTCATCAAGAATTGTCGATACAGAAATCACTTTGGTTAAGAAAACTCTAGCGCGAGAGTATTGAGGCTCAAAGTAGACACCTAGTATCCAAAAATAGTTTTCAACCAACCGATCTCTCATAAAGTGGAAGTTATTTGGAACATCAAAACCTTTCCACCACCTACAAGCACAACAATTGTGTAATTAACAAAAATCAATATAAATGGACTGTGTAATTTGTTCATACTTGGAAAGCTGGCTAAGTTCCTTCTTATGTAGGGATTGAAGGTGGTTATATGCCAACTTTGAAAGTTTTAGTAAAGACTTATTATGAGAAACGTCTTGTTCATAGATAGGTATGTAACTTAATGCGTCTAGTCGTGGCAACCGCTTCCTTATAGGCCTCTTGAGTGCTTCCTTTATTTGTTTCGAAAGAATGGCATCACACTGAGGATGGTTCGCAATGTTGCCAAGACGGGTTTTTGTGAAAACGAGAGCTTCATCAGTTACCACTTCACCTGGCACCCTCAAATACGCCGCCTCATACAACTCAAGTGTGTCTTGAACATCGTCAATTATAGATTTTGCAAACTTTCCATTGATGTCCACCTTATACTTGTTAAAAGCATCTGCATATTTAAATTAAACCCAAACCCGAAAATATGATGTTAATTTTTTTTCATATATTATGTGTTATCATAAACTCACACTACTGTTTACAATCATTACTTGGTTGTCGGATTTTAATGCTTTATGTTTTTATGTATGCATTAGGGATAGTAAATGGATTTAAATGTGCACAAACCGCTGGAAACATAAAAGCCTTGTTGTCGGAGGATCCGAAACCAAAGAGAAGTGTTATGACCCTTCCAGTCATCACCATACACATCATAAATATGTTGCAATGCTTGCTCTATGTGTTGGATTTAATGGTCGGTTCGGGTCAAGTCAACGCGAACCGACCCGAATGTGACCCGGTATAAGTTACACCGGGGGTAACGAATATAAACCCACTTAATTGATAACTGGGCCCGACACAACAAGATAGTGGATTAGGCTTTGTTTTGGTGATTGGGCTAAAAGCTTATTGGGTTTAATTGGATTAAACCCTAAATTATTTATATATATAATATTAATATACCTGGATATAATAATAATATAATCACCATCTTCTTCACCTAGATTACGGCTGGCAACCGTGTTTACGGCCACCGTATATTCGGCCGCCGATCTCGCCTGTTCTGTCATCTCTTTGACCACTGCAACTACCACCGCCGCCATTCTCTGGTCACCGGTGTTCTTACTTTCATAACCCACAACATCACAGCCGCCGCTGGCCGTTTTTCCGGCCACCGGAAAAACGCCTTCACCCACTGCCGGCTTTCAAACACTCACCGGAGCTCCGTTAGCACAACCAAAGCAACACCGCAGCCTATCCTTCATTGCTACGCTGCTATTGCCGTCGCCTGCTGCTGACCACCCTCCTCTGCCGCCCTGAGCTACTGTCGCCGGAATAGCTCCGCCGCCGCTGCTGTGTTTCAAGTGCTGCTGCTGTCCGACGTCACATATTGTCGTCCAACACCAACCACCACTGTCCGAGGCTGTCCACTATCACCCGACGGCGCATGCCGCTGTGCAGCCGCTGTCTATAGCTGTTCAGCCGCCTTTTGGATTGGATCTTGCTTCGTTGTGTCGTTCGTCTAGCATAGTTCGTTATCCCTCGGTGTCTCACCCGGTTTTGATAACCGAGGTATAAAAGCTTAAACTTTAATCTATGGTTGTTTATTATTTGTTTAATCGTACTCGTATATTGTTGTAACCGGATCCGGGTTTTGGGTTTCGGATTATGGTTCGTTTAAATCGTTTATATTCCGCTGCGTTTTATAGTTCGTTTAAACATATATATTAATATTGATTAATATCTATCGAAACGAAAATAATTAACTAAAACGGGTTAAAATAACTTGACCGTTTTCGTTCCGAACCACCGTTGAATCCCAACAGTGGTATCAGAGCCGCGGTTACAACGTACGAGTCGATCCCGGTTTGTTTAAAACTGGATCTACATCTTAAACTTTAAATCGTTTAAAGTTTTGATCTAGATTTGTTTTCGGGTGATTTTGATTTGGTCAAAGTTTTGTTTATTTTATTTGACCAAGTCAAAACGACCCGGATTTTTTATTTCGAATATGTAAATCTGGCCCGACCTTGTTTGATTGATTGAATGGTTTTGGTTTTTGGCCATATGGTTGGTTCAAAAGTTGTATTTATTTTTCGGTTTTATGTTATGGTTTTTGGCCACTTTGATGGTTCTAAATTGTAATAGTTAGGGATTGTTTTTCATTATATGTATTTTAATATTGTAATGAAGAAGACCCGAAGAAAAACCGAGGACGAGCTCGTGGAGTTATTGAAGTCAGTGGGAGTCAGCCGAGATGACCGAATGCACCAAGAGTCCATCCATGTGGTTGTTTGTGTTGTGACCCTTTGACCCGATTGGTCTTGCTAATTGGCTCTAGCAAGATCAATCAACTTTTGGCCATTTAAGATTTACATATTCTTATTTGCTATTGTGGTTGCTTGCTTGATTATAATATGTTATAATATCACCAACCTAATACCAAATAAATTTGAAAATAAACATTTTATTAACCGATTATGTTTTGCAAATTAAAAGCGTTTTGATTTCCAAAACTAATAACTTAATAGATTTCTATTAACTTAAAACTGGTTAGTCATATCGCGACAAACTTAGTTTTTATTAGGTTATCTAAAACTAAGTGTCCTGAGAGATGAAAGGGTTCATCAATTCGTCCCGATAATAAATACAATAAAATTTGACTTTTACTCTATTTGGTAATTTTTAAATTAATCCCAATTTTAAAACCAATAGTTTATGCCAATCCTACTACAAGTCACACTTGAGGCATACTGCGAAATTTCGAGTGCTTGGAGCTACAGCACCGCACTTGTTTTCTAGCCTATCCCATCAAGGTGAAAGCGTTTCGTTGACACATGCGGCCCTTTCACACGTCACGGTACTAGGACAACTATTACTTTACTCTCCTGTTACGTGCTAAAGTTGTCTAGAGACTTAAAGTGGGCAAAGATGAGGCTAAACGTATCTATACAGACAATCGTTGTCTCTATAGGCCTCATAACCGATAGTTGTGCTCTATTCACAATTGACAATCGTTGTCAGTCTGCCTAACCACTTATTAATGTTGTGTGCTACAGCTGCCTTTAATAATTGGAAGCCGGATTCTCATACTCCTAATTAATTAATGTTATTGGGTCATTAATAATAGGACTACAACGTCGAAAATACTAATTAAATTTACTTTTGCTTAATTAATCAGATGTCGTCAAACAAAATTTCACTCTACGCGTTTAAGACTATCCTTGAGAAGAATAAACTGAACGGTACCAACTTCATTGAATGGAACCGCAACTTGAGACTTGTTCTCACCATGGCAACTGTTCCAACCGATCCTGAAAACAACACAGCCGCTGCACGAAAAGTTCTTGACAAGCATAAGGATGACTCGGCTGAGGTCTCCTGTATTATGCTAGCCACCATGACTTCTGAGCTTGCTAAAGGCTTAGAAGACTTTGGTGCCTATGAGATGCTTGAGCAACTCAAGGGCATATTCCAGAAACAAGCTCGTCAAGAACGATTCGACACCATGAAATAGCTCATTAGCTGCAGGATGGCATAAGGGTCTCCCATCAGTGCACATGTTCTTAAGATGAAGGAGCACATCGATCAGCTCAAGAAGCTTGATTATCCCCTGCCTGATGAGATGGCAGCGAATTTCATTCTCAACTCTCTCCCCAACTCTTATGACCAGTTCGTAATGAATTTCAACATGAATGGCTGGGTGAAGACAGTGTCGGAGCTTCATAACATGCTCAAGACGGCTGAGATGAACATTCCTTCTAGGACCAATTAAGTTCTGATGCTTCGATCTGCTGGTGTCAAGAAGCCTAATCCCAAGAACCGGGGTTATAAGGGTAAATGCAAGAAGAATGTTACCATTGCTGCCCCTCGTGCCACCAATGCTAACAAAGGGGTTCCAAAGATACCACCGCCGCCTCCTGAGGAGCGCTAGTGCTACCGATGCAACCAAATGGGACACTGGATGCGAAACTGTCCCGAATACCTTGCTGAGATCAAGATGAAGAGAACCAATGGTGAAGGTTCTTCTCGAGGTATTTCCATATACGTTATTAAACTTTTCACTGTCTCTGGCAACACATGGGTATTTGATACCAGATGTGGTTTCCAAATTGTTAATGTCTTGCAGGAGCCTGAAAAGTGGCCGAAACTGAATAAAGGCAGCATGGAACTCATCGTTGGAGATGAGAAGAGAGTACCAGTTCTGGCAACTGGAGTATTTCATTTTACTTGTCCATCTATCCTAGTTTTTCTTTTGAATAATTATTTGTATGCTCCTGGTTGGACCAGCAACATCGTTTCAGTGTCTTTACTGTTTGAACAAGGTTTTAAGTACGTTTTTAATAGCATGGCTATTTCTGCTTACTTGAATGATATCTTTTATTTTGAGGTTAAACCTCGAAATGGTATTTATAAGATTGATGTTCAAACTAACGATAACGTATATAATCTTTCAAAATGTATCCGATCTGGCATCAATAATACATTTCCATGGCATTGCCGACTTGGCCACATAAGCAAGACAAGAGTTAAAAGACTCCAATCCAAAGGGATTCTTGAATCCACAGGACCGGGCTCTTTTGACGATTGTGAATCTTGCTTAGCTGGCAAACTCGCCAAAGACACCTTCACTCATAAAAGTGAACGAGCAAGTGATCTGTTAGGACTCATACATACTGATGTATGTGGACCTTTCAGAACCTTGACTAGAAACCATGAAAGATACTTCGTTTCTTTTATCGACGATTATAGTCGATATGCTTATGTATATCTTATGAAACACTAGCATGAAACTTCTGAAATGTTCAAAGAGTTTCAAAACGAAGTGGAAAACCAACTTGGTAAAACCATTAAGATACTTCGATCAGATCGAGGTGGAGAGTATCTCAGCTCAGAGTTCATCACTCATCTAAAAGAGCGTGGAATTGATTCACAGCTCACTCCACCTGGCACACCCCAACATAATGGCGTAAGCGAGATGAGGAATCGAACTTTGCTAAACATGGTTCGATCGATGATGTGTAGAACCAACTTGCCTCACTCCCTTTTGGAGTTTAGCCCTTATGACTGTTCCCCACATTCGTCAAATACTACTACCAAAGCGGTTATTACTTCTTTTATCCTGATACAAATATGATTTCTATCAAGAGGAAAGACCACTTCCTCGAGAAAGAATTTCTCGATCGTGGAACTGGAGATTATTTTGTCGATCTTGATGAAATTCAAGAACCACAAACAACCGCTGAGAAGCTAGAGTGTCTGATCCACAAGTTGTTGTTGCTGATACATCAGACAAGAACACGAACATTTGCAGAAGTACTAGAACTCTCGCACCCAATCCTAGATACCTATGGCATCTGGATGGTCCGGAAGTCTTATTAGTAGCCGTGTCTCGCGACGACGCTACTAACTACATAGCTGCAATCTTGGATCCGAAATTTGAGAAACGGCGAGATGCCGTGAACGCCGAGATGCAATCTATTCATGACAATCAAGTCTAGAACTTGATTGAGCTACCCCCCGAAGGTCGGGCAATAAGGAGCAAGTGAATTTTAAGCAAGCATCTCGAAGCTGGAATCTTCACTTGATGAGAAAATCACAGAGTTTGGTCTTATCAACAATGAAGATAAGCCTTGTGTTTACAGAAAGGCTAGTAGGAGCACTATATCATTCCTCATCTTGTATGTGTATGATATACTGATAATTGGAAACAACATTTCTATGCTTAAGGGAGTTAAGCACTGGTTGGAATCTTGTTTTACAATGAAAGATCTTGGAGAAGCTGCTTATATTCTGAGAATCGAGATCTATCGAGATAGATCTGAGCGGCTTCTAGGGCTAAGTCAAAGTGCATACATAAGCAAGGTCATGACACGCTTCTCAATGGACAACTCCAAGATAGGAGCTGTTCCATTGCTAAAGGAACCGTTTTAGCAAATCGCAATCTCCGGCAACGGACATTGAGACAAAGCACATGCAAGCAATTCCATATGCTTCAACGATTGGCTCTGTCATGTATGTTATATTATGCACTAGACTTGACATCTCGTAAGCGTGTTTGGAGGAGTGGAAGAGGAGTTCATTGTAAGATGTTACACTGACGCTAACTTCCAAAATGACCGAGATGCTTCTCGCTCATAATCTGCTTGGATGAAGAAATTCATAGCCAACCTCGATCTAATTCCAAGTTTAGGAAAATGATCGACGTGATATGTGATAACACAGGTGCTATTGCTCAAGCCAAAGAGCCCAATTATCATCACATGGCCAAGCACATTTTTAGTTCCACTATGTACGAGTAATACTGGAACGAGGTGACATCATGATAAGCAAAGTAGACACATATCAAAATCTAGCTGACCTGTTCACTAAGCCGTTGACTCAGGACAAGCATAGAGATGCTATCAGGCTTAGATTTGCTAGTGATTTATTTTGATTTAGTATTTGGATGTATGAACATTCAAACAGTTGTACTTTTCAGTTCACCTTTGATTTAATGGTTAAATGCAAATGTTGAATGATACAACTGTGTTCTTTTTAATACGTTTAATCCATGAATATTATATTCTAAACTATCCGTAGTCGGTCAGACTCGTCGGAACGATTCTGAATTAAGACTATTCTGACTTTGGACTCAAGCAGTTGACTTCCAAACTCACAGACCTCATTATGAATGACGTTGGATGTAACTCGCATCAAATCATCTTCATGGATCTTGATCATAAGATGTTTTGAAAATAGTATGCTCATTTAGTATCCTAAGACCTGAGATACATATTAGAACTTTCGTTTACCGAGGAATATTCTTTGATCATATCAACCACTGTTACGTAACTGCCAGCCATAAAGGCATTGATTGGGAATGTTCTGGAGTTCAGTGGGAGTTGTATGTAGTCAAGATGGGATTCTGTACTCATACATTAAAATGTAACAGTTAGACATATTGGCGCCCTCGTTGATTGAAACTGGTAAAGTGTGAGGCCTCACCCAAACTTACTATGTGTTTGAATGGACCACTTTGACTCTATATCGAGAACTACAATAATTGAACACTATATGAGATTGATTTGATCCATGTCTCATTGTTCAATTAATGTCTTATACAGAAAGGGTAGATGACAACGATTACTATAAATTCATTATCTTGCAATAAGGTATTCCAAGATACTTTGGTTATGGATTTAAAATGCTATATTCGGTTGGGGACAGCTATGTGTAGCTAGAACGCCTCTAGCTGTTAGCGTTGTGATACTTGACCCAAATCCGTCCAAGTGGGAGACTGTTGGATTTAATGGTCGGTTAGGGTCAAGTCAACGCGGATCGACCCGAATGTGACCCGGTATGAGTTACACCGGGGGTAACGAATATAAACCCACTTAATTGATAACTGGGCCCGACACAACAAGATAGTGGATTAGGCTTTGTTTTGGTGATTGGGCTAAAAGCCCATTGGGTTTAATTGTATTAAACCCTAAAGTATTTATATATATATAATATTAATATACCTAGATATAATAATAATATAATCACCATCTTCTTCACCTAGATTACCGCCGGCACCCATGTTTACGGCCACCGTATATTCGGCCGCCGATCTCGCCTGTTCCGTCATCTCTTTGACCACTGCAACTACCACCGCCGCCATTCTCTGGTCACCGGTGTTCTTACTTGCATAACCCACAACATCACAGCCGCCGCTGGCCGTTTTTCCGACCACCGGAAAAACGCAGTCACCCACTGCCGGCTTTCAAACACTCACCGGAGCTCCGTTAGCACAGCCAAAGCAACACCGCAGCCTATCCTTCATTGCTACGCTGCTATTGCCGTCGCCTGCTGCTGACCACCCTCCTCTGCCGCCCTGAGCTACCGTCGCCGGAATAGCTCCGCCGTCGCTGCTGTGTTTCAAGTGCTGCTGCTGTCCGACGTCACATATTGCCGTCCGACACCAACCACCACTGTCCGAGGCTGTCCACTATCACCCGACGGCGCCTGCCGCTGTCTATAGCTGTTCAGCCGCCTTTTGGATTGGATCTTGCTTCGTTGTGTCGTTCGTCTAGCATAGTTCGTTATCCCTCGGTGTCTCACCCGGTTTTGATAACCGAGGTATAAAAGCTTAAACTTTAATCTATGGTTGTTTATTATTTGTTTAATCGTACTTGTATATTGTTGTAACCGGATCCAGGTTTTGGGTTTCGGTTTATGGTTCGTTTAAATCGTTTATATTCCGCTGCTTTTTATAGTTCGTTTAAACATATATATTAATATTGATTAATATCTATCGAAACGAAAATAATTAACTAAAACGGGTTAAAATAACTTGACCGTTTTCGTTCCGAACCACCGTTGAATCCCAACACTATGTCCTTTTCAAATAAGTAAGCTATGCCAAGGCGTTGAATCGTATCAATTAGTTTTAGCAAAGATGTATGTTGTGATGGATCATTCAAAGCTACAAGCAGTTCTTTCTTCACTTCATCTTTTAAACCATTGATTGTTTGTTCTACCCCAGCCTGGTCTTCTTGCTACATTAACACATTGAGTAATTGTTTAGTTTAATTTTGATTATGGTAATAAAAGTTCCGTGACTTGTGAGCGTATGCCACATATTTGGCGATGTGTTTTGTTATTGGTACATGTGTGTTTCTATATTGCATGCTTTGGAGCCAGGGGTTTCTCTGAAACTAACTCTGAAAGCAATCTTTCTATCCTCATGGATAGAGGTAAGGTCAGTCTACATCACACATTTTTCAGACTCTACCAATAGTTTTTGCTATTTGTAAGATTTACTGGATACAATTGTTGTTATTTTCCGTCAAAGATGACATTTGAGATGATTACGAAACCTCCAAAATGCTTTAAATTTAAGTTCTACTTCGGTTCGGATCTACGATCTAGTGCAATTATTGGTTATATTGGTTATATTATTTGTTTGTTTTTACTTAATTAGGTTGTTTAACAATCTTATGCTAAATCACTAAGAGGCTTCATAAACCATTAATAATGTCTTTTTAGTGAACCAAATACACTATATCTCAGAAAAATTTAGAGATAACATCTTAATAGAATCATTAAGATGCTATCAAACCACCAATTACTTTCCGTAACAAAGAAAACGATACATATTTATTTACACACATGTTTATTCAGTATTTATGCAACATATGAACACTTATTAAATTATATAACTGTAAATATTAATAGAATATATCCTCATGTTGGTTATTAAATTATAAGTGTTTAATCATACCTGTAAATATTAATAGGATATATAACTGTTTATTCTGTTGGTTATTAAATTATAAGTGTTTAATCATACCTCATGAGAGAGAAGAAATATATCCCCCCAAAGGCTTGGATGAAAATTGGCCGTGGGTCGAATAACCATCTCTTGTGTTGCTGCCATGTATGTGTCATATATTATATCTAGTTGCATACAATGGAAATGTAAATGTAAATAAGAGTTTTAAGTGGTATATACAGAGGGGATGAGACGTCTAGGTCGAGGTTTTTATTAAAATGGGTTCGGAGGAAAAGATATTTATCAAAATGGGTAGATTGAAAAATATTTATCAAAATAGGTTTTTTTAATTAGTTTTATCAGTCCTAATCTTATTTGTTTTTCAATCAACTTTTTTATGTTTGTGTTTGCAATTTTATTTGTTTTTTATTTTAATTTTTAAACAGTTTTATTATTTGATTCTTATCTCTAATTATTAGTAGTTGCTTTTTTAATTTGTTTTCTTTCAATCGACCCGTTATTGTTATCTTTATTTATCTGTTTTTTATTTTCTTTTTATTTGTTATTCAACCCATTATTCTTTTTATTTGATGGTTATCTATAATTAGGAATAATTGATATTTTTTTTCGGTATTTTAAATCTGTATACTTGTGTTCCTTTTTCTTTTTATTATTTTAACAATTTTAATATCAACTTCTATTTCTTTATAACAAAAAAGATGAAAATAATCAAATCTTGTAAAAAGCTAAATATTATTTATCTGGTAATTGAAAAAAAATATATGACGATTTATGTTTTTTTTAGTTTTACAATGAACGTGTAACTTTTATCTGGTGTCATTTGAATAAGAAAAGCGATTGTGTTTGAACACACAAGAACACAATGTTAAAATTTAGACATTTAATATTTCTAAAAAGGTAAAGTTTTTATATAGAAAAATTCAGTTTTAATTTTCAGTTAGTTTTTTTTGTCAATGTTTTTAAATAGAAAATGCTAATAGAAAATATTATTAACCAATAAGATTAGCAGTGATAAAAATAAACTTATAAAAAAACCTATTTTGGTAAATATTTTTAAAATCACTCATTTTGGTAAATATTTTTCCTCCCAGCCTATTTTGGTAAAAAAAAACTCCGGCCAGGTCACCCTTTCTATACTTAAACATCTATATCCACTACTAAAACAATACAATTTTTTTCTACTATTTTATTTGATTCATTTTCAAAATAACCATTCTTAGAATTTCTTTATAATAAAATAATTCAAAATGAAAATAATAATTTACCAAAAAAAATCTTAATAAGCTAAAGTTCTATTTTCCATAAATACATTAATTAATAGCGTATCAAATTTGATATAAATAAGTTACGCTATTGTAGGAACGTTATTAAAAAAATTAAAAATTAATGATATTAATGTTTGATGATTTAAGTTTATTATTTATTTTAAAAAACTATTAAAAACCATTCATTTGGTTAACAAGCCCTAATGAATGTAAACAACGTTATCATCAAACGACTTTCACGCTCATCATCTTCTATTTGATGACCGTCGTTTGAGTCAATCAAAAACCTAATTATTCTAAATAGTTAGAGCAAGTAGGGTATCGTATCACAAGGAGTATGTGGTCAATGTAATGGTGTAACAGATTTCTAAAGTTATGAAGTAACAGATTTAGTGCTGATCACACAAGCAATTAAGTTATTTAGAGAATTAAGCAAACAAACAAGTAAACGATTTTCAATCAATTAACAAAGCAAATCACACATTGGACTTCAAGTAGGTAACTTACAGTAATCTCATGCAACCTAACAGATTAATCATTAACGGTTAACTATAGACTGATCAACTAGACAAAACCTTAGGCAACAATAATTGCTTTACACACGGCACTGGTTATCAAACGGTCCCTGCCAGTGTGACTCAGTTAAGGACAATTATATGCTTTGTCGTATTCAACCCAATCAAACAACCCTATGATCAATTATTATAGCAACTGGTAACTAATTGTTCAGATCAACGTAAACCTAAACCGATTGAACACACATAAATACTAAACATCAATAATGATAGATTAACCATAAACAATTATACATAGATGTTCTTAGTCACATGAGGAAACTGAAACTGTTACAAACTTTACATCCCAGGTATGATTCGGAGAAGACTAGCCAAGCATCGTCATCGATAGATCTTCAATTATGATGAGGAAGGCCATTAGGATTGATCAAGAGATGATTGGTAGCCCTGGAATTCACCCAAAATCGCCTAATAGTTGCTGCTGGTCGTCAATCTTGATTAGGGTTCGAAAAAAAGAAGATATAGGTCAAAATCCGTTTTTTCACGTTTTTAAAAACCATCGCGTATCGCGATGGCCATAGACCCTACCCTTCGCGACCGCGACCTAAGAAAACATCATATTTGGATTCCTCTCGTCGAGAAACCCAAAATTCATATATTATGGGTCCCGTAACTCATTTTCTAGCTCAGGATATGCTTGTTTTACTTCATGGTCACATTTGTCAACCAATCTTGTTCAGTTTTAGCATCAGCTTATGATTTCTCATCCGTGCTCTTCCCGAATCCTTGTAACACTTCGCAAGACATCAAATCATGCTTCGGTCTTCCCGAGATATCATTCCATGCTCGTACAAGTCCCCCGTTTAGCATCTTTAACGATCAATTACCTGAAATACAAAAGCACGTATGAAGTACCAAAGTTCTAACAATATATTCAACAAAACTACATAATTAATACACTAATATATATATAAAATACACGACCATCACATCCCCACACTTATCTTTTGCTAGCCCTCAAGCAAAACTCTAAAATAAACATTAACCTCCATCATAGGTATGTGAATTATCACCATTAATACTAGTAAGGTTTAAGGTCATACCCAGTTTACCAGACTGACACTTTCTAGATTGATATCCTACAAATACGGTTAAGTGCTATAATAAAAACAATAGTGCCGCCCAGACAAGTGTACTTTGTTTCTGGTTAAGGCACACATGCGCATACCCCTCATAATATAATAACTCTCCTCTCGGTTTAATATCTGGACTAGCAAAAGATGTGCTAGTATCACTCTGCTCTCAGTATCACTCATAAACAAGTATCCATCTATATAACTGCTTTGACACAAATGCAAATCAAGAGGTCTTAAAAGGGTTGTAACGGGGTCAGGTGTAAGGGTATGGAAGGGAAATATTTAAGTAGCTTAAACGATCCGACCCGTCTTATTACATAACATCTAAATAGACGAAACTGCTATACAAACTGACTGACTTATTATAAAACCTCTAAATAAGCAAACTAACATACATACTGATTTCATATTTTTTTTTCTTTTTTTCTTTTTTTTTCTCTTTTTTTTACATAAACGAACTACTGAATACATAACTGAATATAAACAGACATCTTTTTGGCCTTTTACTCAAGGTTTTTTTTAAAGCATAATAACGTGATGCTTAATAATAGATCAAATATAAATACAAAAACAAAAACAAATACAATTACAAATAAACCTAGTAAGCCGGATCGTCTCGTAACATAATGTCGGGGTTAAACAAATGAAAAATAAGTACAAGAAAGCTTTTCTAAGGGACCCAACCCCCCGCCCCTCACATTAACCATCCTCATATGTATAATGTATGAGGCCCCAACCCCCCAGTACCCACACTCGTGCTCATCCAAACGAGGCTTAACCTAATTGCCTCTATCACTTTTGCATTTTGCCAACTACGATCCCATAATCCATAAACATTAATGAAAGCACTCAAATGACATGTGTGTACTATATATTATATGTGTATTATATGTATTTGGGTCAACTCACACACGTACCGGAGGAATAGGGTTGACGATATAAACATGTGTACCTGTCCCCATGACTCGTTATCTCCGCCTAAACGACCCCATTTTCAACTTCTCGTTATGAAAACATTTGTGAGTAAGACTAATGAGTCGCTGAAAAACCAACCATGACCAGAAACCTATGACTTGGCATTAATGGCAATAATTAACAGTTAACAACTTTGGTTTCTGAACACTCTTCGAGGTACTATTGGGCTAAAATTTTTCAAATTTCCTCCATCCCCACATTTGAGGTTTACATTGTCCTCAATGTAAGAATATTTAAACATTGTCCTCAAAGTTAAAATAGATAAAACGATTAATGAACATTTGAGGGACGGGGTTGAAATTGACTTTTTGACTATTAAGCAATTTTAAAATTCGGGGATAAAATGTGGTGGTTCAACTAACAATTATACAATTACACTTTTAACATTGAAAGTAATAAAAACAAAATAAATTATGAAACTGAAATCATCTGATATCAACGGGATGGGAAGAGGACCAGTCGGCTCGTGAACTCTCGTAAACACTTGTATATCCTCGCCTCAACCAATTACTAAACTAAAAATCGAACCTGCAAAATCTGGAGACGTGTAGAAGCAAGCTTCTCACAAGTGTAAGACATAGGTCTTTTAAGAGTTATGAAAATGATTTTTCTGTTATTTTTATTAAAACAATTACCGAGCCAAATTAAGGCGTTTCATAATAAATTCTGTTAAATTAGTTAAAAACGTTAAAAGACCTAACTCACTTTCGTAGGAATCACGATTGCATTTAGCGTATGCAACAAGCCCTTTAAATCTCCCAGTAGCCCGGGAGGACGAGTGGGGTCTCATGAGGGTTTATAGTGAACTACACCCACAAAGTTCTAAATACAACAAAATATACACGTACCTGGATTAACCACAGCAAAATGAACATGAAAGCACTCTGGGTAGTTTAACTGTAACCTCGTTGTCAGAAAAAA
This sequence comes from Bidens hawaiensis, assembly GCF_021521415.1. Classification (NCBI taxonomy): domain Eukaryota; kingdom Viridiplantae; phylum Streptophyta; class Magnoliopsida; order Asterales; family Asteraceae; genus Bidens; species Bidens hawaiensis. The sequence continues at coordinate 23,461 of NW_027494114.1, read as the reverse complement.
AACTTTACCGAATGCATTAAAATCCCAACTTTTCTTGTGCGGTATCCCCACACTTAGCTTTTGCTATGATGGTACGCTTAAAATACAATTAGTAATATAAAAACTAAAACAGAATATAAACTAAAAATATACAAAATGTACAATTACCACCCTTTTGAAATTTGTATGCCATTTAAGGTGGGCGTCTGGCCCGCTCCCGTGCAACCTTCTCATTATAAGAACGCTTTTCTTCAATCATTTGTTGCCAGTCTTCCGATAAGCCAGGATCTGGCACGAACATCCTCAATATCGACTCTCGATCATTTTTGTTGGGTGGATGTTTCACTTTCTTCTTCCTTCGTCGGCTACCTTTCTCTTCCACCTTCTCACTATGTTGTTTCTCAAATCTCCTCTTATCTATCCTGTCAATCACAAAACATTCCTCTTTTGTGTGATCCTTGTCCAAGGATACACACTTGTCAACAAGAGGGTTAATAACATTTTCAAACAATAATAACCGTTTATCATGGTCTCCACACGTAATTTCCAATATCCCATTAGCACAATTAATCACCGCATGTGCTGTGACAAGGAATGGCCTACCCAATATGACTTGTGGTTGTATATTATTCACATGTTTAGCATAATCAAATACTAGAAAGTCAACTGGGTAGAAAAATTCCTCCACCTTAACCATTACATTAGTCACCATGCCCCGGGGAAGTGTATGAGTTTGGTCCGCCAACACCACGGTGGTGTTTATCCTTTCTAATGGGCCAAATTCATACTGATCATATAAACTTCCGGGCATGATACTAACACATGTTCCAAGATCTAGAAGTGCCCGATCAGTTTTAAATTTCCCAATTTGAATTGATAATAGCAGCACTCCCGGGTCTTGAAGTTTACTTGAGGTGGTATTATTCTCCACACCTTCATCCCTTGTGTTGGTCAATTTTTCATTAAAACATTTATCACAAGAACAATTTTCACAAAAAGATGTTTCATTTGCTTTTAATTTTGAGCCAGTTTGGAAAATCGTTTCATTTTGACCAACACAATCACTCTCATCACTAACATCTTCCACCACCCCTTCAACAAACTGTGGTGGTGAATTAACTTCAACACTAGAAATTTCAAAATTAGGTAAAAGACTTACCGCATTGATGTGCACACTGTTTCCCTTCTTGGAGCTTGAGCAGTAATGGTTCGGGTTGACTGTAGTATCGCTCGGGAGTTGACTTGCGCTCTTTTGCAACTTTGTCATATCTGCTGCGAGCTGACCAATCTGCTTTGACATTGCCTCTTTCTGACTTATCATGTAACTTAAAATGTTTCTTCGTTTCAGCCTTATGATCTGCCATAATCTTCATCAATGCATCCAACTTTGAGTGCACAGACTCATCCGCATTTCCCGAGTACCCCCTCTGCTGGTCCTGATTACCCGATGAATTTCCACCCTGGTTACCATCTCTGTTATACCCCCGATTATGATCATACGAACCTTGCTGCTGCTGATAACCGCCCTGGCGGTAATTACCCTGCGACCCGTTCTGGCTCGATCCCTGAAAGTTCGGGTTCAACTGAGAAGGCGCGTTCCCGTAAAGAAAGTTCGGGTGGTTCCTCAGGCCCGGGTGATATGTGTTCGAATTGAACCCTTGGCCTTTGGAATCCCCGTAAGCATAATTAACCTCCTCGGTGTCATCTTCCTCATCATCATCAAACTCAGGGCAATTTTCTGCCTTATGCCCGAGTTCACCACAATCTTCACAAACCAGGAATTTAACACCAACTTTCCCGACCTCTTTCTTACCCTTTTTCAACTCAGCCAGTTCACGTTCCAACTCAATAATTCTTTCAGACTCACTAGCGACTGACTTAACTGACCTGGATGAATTACCACGTCTTCGTCTTTCAGCTGCTGCTTCAGATTTCGAGTCTTCACACATAAACTCTAGAAAATCCCAATCATCTTCCTCGGGCTGATTCAGCAACTGACCATTACACGAGGCCTTAAGATGCTTTCGGTCCTCGTATGTTAACCCATCAACAAAAGCACTTTACCAGTTCCCACAATTCGATTTGGCGATGTCTTTCCTGATCATGTCTTTATACCTGGTAAAGGCTTCATGAAATAAGTCACCAGATAACTGTGAAAAGTTGCGAATGTCTGAACGTGCCTCGGTAGTCTTCGACTGTGAATAAAATTCGTTTAGAAACACCTGCTGCATCTCGGCCCATATTCTAATACTGTACATCGGGTAGCGAATTAAACCAGAGTTTTGCTTTATCTTTTAACGAAAACTGGAATAACCGCAACCAGACTTCGTCCTGATCAAATGTGCCATCACCAATAGACCCGCAAATAGCCGAAAAATCGGTCAAGTGTGAATACGGGTCTTCCGAAGCCATCCCGTGGAAATGAGGAACGATGTTGATGTAAGATGGCCGGGACTTGAAAGTTTGCTGCCCCGGCACTCGTTCTTGTGGGACCAACGGGGATGCTCCGTCCGAGATAGCCGGTCTGAACAGACTGTTAACACCATGAACCGGGGCCATATAATTCCTCCTAAGCCCCCAGAGGTTTGCCAAACCGCCCCGGTTAACCTGAATACCACGAACTCTTTCGGGCCGTTCCGCCTGATTCACCCTTTCTCGACCCTTTCCGTTTCTGTTAACTGGTTCAGCCCGTCTTCGAATAACTGGCTCTTCTACCTCTTTATCCCAATTATCATCACCCACATCTTCCTGCTCAAAACCCTCGTTCTCGGGCTCAACTTCCCGATTACCTCTAACCCATCTGTCTACCTCATTATCAATCTCAACACCCTCGTTTCCATTATTATTTTCCCCCTCGTCTTCATCTTCTGTTGGAATACTCGGTTGAACATCATCGATATTTATCCGAACTAGGCGGTTGGGGTTATTAATTGGAGCTGATGGTCCGACTTGGTCAAAGTTGAGATTTAGGTTTCGGTTTAGGTTTCAGTTTTGATTTCGGGTTCTGGAAGCACGAGCTGAGTGATTTTGGTTATTGAAGTTTGGTGGGTCAGGTATGTTGTCTGGGTGAAACGCGTTATTTTGTGGGAGTGGGTCTTGGTTTTGGTTATTGTTCTGGTTCTGGATTTCGTTTTGGTTCTGGTTCTGATCCTCCATTTCTGTATTTCTGTTATGTACTCGGTTCTGCCGAGCTAACCTCTCGATTTCGGACTCGTAAACTAACGGAGACTGTCGGCCCGAATGGCGGGTGCGCATAAACCTGTAATCTGCACAACTAACACAACCCGCGTAAAATACAGATAAATAAAAATTAAAAATAAAACTAAAATTAAAACGAAAATAAACACAAAAATCAATTAACACGAAAGACACTAAGCGCACTAACTCCCCGGCAACGGCGCCATTTTGATGACCGTCGTTTGAGTCAATCAAAAACCTAATTATTCTAAATAGTTAGATCAAGTAGGGTATCGAATCACAAGGAGTATGTGGTCAATGTAATCGTGTAACAGATTTCTAAAGTTATGAAGTAACAGATTTAGTGCTGATCACACAAGCAATTAAGTCATTTAGAGAATTAAGCAAACAAACAAGTAAAAAATTTTCAATCAATTAACAAAGCAAATCACACCTGGGACTTCAAGTAGGTAACTTTACAGTAATCTCATGCAACCTAACAGATTAATCATTAACGGTTAACTACAGACTGACCAACTAGACAAAACATTAGGCAACAATAATTGCTTTACACACGGAACTGGTTATCAAATGGTCCCTGCCAGTGTGACTCAGTTAAGGGCAATTATATGCTTTGTCGTATTAAACCTAATCAAACAACCCTGTGATCAATTATTATAGCAACTGGTAACTAATCGTTCAGATCTACGTAAACCAAAACCGATTGAACACACATTATCAACCAAACGAGTATTGGTGCGGAATACCAACACTCGGTGATTCAAGAACACGAATAATAACAAGTAAAATAACACGGAATTGCTTCAAAACACACGTATATTATTGAATACGTCGGGTGCTTAAGCACTTACAATACTTGATAATAATGAGAAATGAACAACTCTCTAGTTCTGCTCACTCTCTGCTCATGTGAACAACCCCTACCCTATACATTATGTAAACTATATATAGGGAAACCAAACACCTAGGCCCATATTAATCACAAGCCCACCGAGAACTCCATAGCTAACCCGTAGCCCAGCCCAATAAACACATAACTAAGCTCAAACCACAAATATGGACCCAATAATCTCCCCCTTGGTTTGTAGCTTCGTTCTTGTTTATTTCACTTCAGACCAGCCTAACCGAATTTCATAGGGATTTCGGTAGTACACCAATGTAGTTCTTCAACTAGTCTTCATTTACATCACTTTAGTCTTGATCATGTCGTGGTCCTTGATATGCGTCATTCTAACCAATTTATGACCCAACAATCTTGCCCTTAGACTGATGCTTTCAAGATCTTCAGAATCTTTACTAGAACATAATCAGCAACTTCAATGATCAGCGACTTCAGCATATGCATCCCCTTTTTTATAGCATCATCCAATTTGAATCTCAGATACTTCATATGCTTCCATTGTAAGAAATCAGTCTTGAAGGAACAATCAGCTTTGATAAAAAGATCAACCAAAATATTTTGAAAAAAAAATTAAATAAAACAAAATAAGACAGACATATTTTTTGAATTTTTTTAATTTTTTTTATGATTTTCTTGAAAATACTTGAAATGAGATCATACCAGCTAAACCAACTATAACACAATAACTGATATCATATTTCAAGAGCTGAAACTTCCAAACAATTTCTTAACACATTTGTTTCGACAAGAGTAATCAAGAAGTAAAAATAAAATAAACCAATAACAACAAATAAATCAAATTTAAACACCCGGTCTTCTTGTAACTTAGCAAAATTAGGTATCAAATTTCAGTTTTGATAAAAACGCCGCCTTTTATGAAAAGATCCGAATAAGAAATCATATTGTTTAAGGTGTTGTCACAAGGATTCATGTTCAGCGTTATTATGACATTAAGAGACAGGTTGATAGCGTGTATCTCATACTTAGCATGATTTTTCATCGCATCAGTGATATGATTAAGGTTCAGTTCAGCATAAAGCTTAGATGGACATCACTCATGGACCTGCGATGTCTCCTATCTCTTCTCAAAGCGTATTTGGCTTTCCCCATATCACCCCAATTTGACTCCAACCCCCTAGTGCTTGATCAAAAGATTTTATACAAAGCAGGCTTAGTTTTAAGGTTGAACGTTGGACTTAGTGCCAGTAAACTGACAAGCCTTTCATTCGAGACATGACAGGACTTACTTGTGTGCCCCCATCTCTGTAGTTCTAGTTTGACCCTTTAAGCCTTGATTATGAGATAACTTTAATATAAGTAAGTAAATGCAATCACAACAAATTTTTTTTCGCTTCAATAATAATAATAATAGCTTGACGGTACAATATTTTTGGTGATCAAGACACTAACGGGCTCGTGTATGACTGGGTAATTGCTTTTCTGCCTATCATTCGGAGAGATGTATCTAGAGACATGCACCTGTCTTCGAAATGACTCTCCACATTAAGTTTAGCAAATTTAGTTTATATCACTTCAACTTTTACGCATCGTGAAAAGTACCATACACATCAATGACTGTTCTAGAGCCTTTTAAGCTTAATAACTCCACCCGTTAGGCACACAGAAACAATTTATCTATCACTTTCCAAAGGTTGGATCAATTTTCATTTGAAAATATTTTAAAACTTCTAAAAAGCTGTTAACTGAATAGTAATATCACTTCCCAGAGAGTTAAGTAAAACACACGTGTTAAGCATTCAGTCACCCCGGTCACTTTAAGCCTTCAGGTTAATGGCTATCCATTGTAACCACAAGTGGTTAACCATACCAAACATGCATGAAAATACATGTCCTTCCAACTCAGAGTTACCGACATAATTTTAAGTGAAAGAACACGAAACACAAGAACACATCACAATCGCCCCGGATGTTTACAGTCTTTAGATAAATGGGTATCCTGTGAATCTACAAGTAGATCACCGGACCAAACATATACAAGTATATGTTCTTCAAACTTTAGCAACCGACATGATTTTAAGCGAGAGTGAAGTTTGAAAGATATAGACAAAACTTTTATAACTTAAAATTTTTATTTTTATTATTTTTATTAACACACACACACACACACACACACACACTCTTTTTGAATTCTTTAATTTTCTCCCCCTAAATTTGTGCAAATTAAACAAATATGTACAAATTTATCTTCAAAAAGACTCAATCGTCGAAACGTAGTATTTAATAAAAACTTTTATGAAGTGTGATAGTCAGCCAACTGATGTACTATCATTTCTCATGTACGTTCAAGTCATTTTCTCATTTTTGAGAAACAAAATACACTATACTTGAAAACTATACAGAAACATATTTTTGTATTATTATTATTATTTTTTTAAATTAAAATTTTAAAATCTTTTTAACTGATCAATCTTTCATACCGATACGGTTACCTTTTATCTCCAAGATATCATTTTCCCATTTGTGAGAATCTCCCCCTAGGAATAAGCTTGTTTTGAGATTCTGCATCCTTGCGAGTTGAATGACTAGAACAAGCCTTTTAATATGCAATGTATTCCTTGATTTGTTCCTACACACTTAGAGAGCAAATTAAAACGTTCTTTCACCCTAAAATCCCGTACAGGCAACAAATAACCCATTTCAAAGTTTAAAGATTTAAAAACAATGGATATTTGCCTGTCATGTGCCTGGAACAACCCATTTAATAAACAATGAATTTGTGGTTGTTCTTACACGCATACCGGGATCAGTTGGACATAGGAACCCAAGTCATAAATGTCTTGGGGTTCCCTTGAGCATCAACATATGTGACCTCTTGCCAACTCATATCTTTCCCATCTTTAGCAGAATCATTTGTTAATACAGTTCTGTTTGCCGAGTTTTAAGTTTCCAAGTCTGTCTTGGTTTAGTGAAATTTGAAAGAACAGACTTTGGAGTGGAGCAATTCGAATTCGAACTCGAACTCTTAGAACTCTCAACACTCTTTGATTTCTGAAAACTTATTTTTCTTTTAACAGTTTCTAAATCATTTGAGTGCAAACCTGTCATATTAGCTTTGAATCCTTGAGTATCTGTGACCCGTTGTACAGATACTCGTGGTTTTTTAAAATAAGTATTTTGTTTAACCACTAGATTCGGTTGAAACTTGTTACCTTTCACCTGAGGGGCTTGTCTGTTAACAGCACAGTAGTGACACTCCTTTGCCAAATGCCCGTCGTTCCCGCAGACGAAACACGCTTTCATCCTTCTTCTAATGTCAACGTAAGTACTAGCCTCATGTTGGAATTCCTTCTTATGAAAGGTTTTTCCATTCTTCTTAGCCCTTGGTACAGCCTTATGATTTTTCTTTTAGTAAGGAACATATAGACGATGAACACAATTTCTGGCTATATGTCCTGGCGTGCCACAGTGGTAACATGTTTGCTTCTTAATATATGTAGCACCCGATGATTTATCAACACATGGAGATCCGTAGGATCTATGAGCACGAGACTGTCCTTGTTGTGCTGATTTCTTACGTGCCTTCCCTTTGTTGCCACAACTCTGTGTATTAGTACAATTCTGACATGTAGTATCATATGAGTTTTATGACACGTTAGAATGAGATTCATTTTCACTAGCCTGAACCCCTTTACTATCAGAAGCAACATCATTTACTATATCTGCACATGAAGTAGAAGCATCAAAATTGTTCACACATTTAAAAACAGGCTTGATTTCCTCTAGGGATCTTGATCCAACAGTTTCAGATTGAACTTGTTTACCATACTTCATGTCTTTTATCTTTTCCTCATGTTCTTTGGTGACAGGGGTAGGGACATAATTGTGGTTGTAAGGTGGGGGAACTTGACTGTATCATATTCCCTCACCTTCATTTTCCTTCCACCATAATTGGTTTTCAATCATTGAGTTAACTACTTTACTGGAACCATCGAATTTTTTAAAATCAAGTTCAGCATTTTCAAACTTGCAAGTTAGATTTAAAATTTCAAACTTGGAGGCTTCCAGTTTAGCAGTCAATTCAACAATTTCCTGTTTGGCCTCAAGATGATGACAAGACTTTATACTAAAATCAGACTTAAGCTTTTTAATGTCCTTGTTCTGTGCTTCTATTTTGTCTAGAAAGCCCTTTTCATTTTTCTTAAGTTTAAAATTTTCTGATTTTATTCTCTCCATATCTCTAATTAGGCTATCGTTATGAAGCTTAAACATTTCTATTTTTTCTCTACAATTTAAAGAACATAATTTAAAGACGAGTTGTTAAGAATCCATTGAGCAATTAATCTGATTCTCCCGCCAAAATTTTTCGAAAAAATATGATCGCTAAAATTCTCAAATGAGATGTCCCACCCAAAAGAAGCGTCTAGGAAAAAATTCGTTCATTTTTAACCGAGAACTTCAAACTTGGCCGAGAACTAGCTTTGACCGAGAACACCTAATGACCGAAAACAGATGTTGACCGAGAACTAAGGTTTCTTACCGAAAACTCTTGATTTGGCCGAGAACGATTAATTTTGGCCGAAAACCTTCAAATTTTTTGGCCGAGAACAATCAAAAGTGACCGAAAACCCGTGATTCTAGCCAAGAACTAATTATTGAGAACAACTTTGACCGAAATCCCTTAAATAGTACCGAAATCAACCAAAATGTGCCTGAAAACAGAGTTGACTTATTCAAATATGCCACCAACTGAATCCCGTAAATTGTGGGATTTAAACAGTTTCCAAAATAAGTTTTCTTCTTCTCAGATCAGCAACTCGCCGGAAATCAACACCACCACCAAACCTTAATATCTTGAATCCGTTGATATCACAATAACGAGCCTGAATTAGTCCAAGGCTCTGATACCAATTGTAAGTCCCGAATCTGGATCACTACAATATGATATCAACCAAACGAGTATTGGTGCGGAATACCAACACTCGGTGATTCAAGAACACGAATAATAAAAAGTAAAATAACACGGAATTGCTTCAAAACAAACGTATATTATTGAATATGTCGGGTGCTTAAGCACTTACAATACTTGATAATAATAAGAAATGAACAACTCTTTAGTTCTGCTCACTCTTTGCTCATGTGAACAACCCCTACCCTATACATTATGTAAACTATATATAGGGAAACCAAACACCTAGGCCCATATTAATCACAAGCCCACCGAGAACTCTTTGGAGTTCTCGGTTTACACAGCTAACCCGTAGCCCAGCCCAATAAACACATAACTAAGCTCAAACCACAAATATGGACCCAACAGTAACTTACAGTAATCTCATGCAACCTAACAGATTAATCATTAACGGTTAACTACAGACTGATCAACTAAACAAAACCTTAGGCAACAATAATTGCTTTACACACGGCACTGGTTATCAAACGGTCCCTGCCAGTGTGACTCAGTTAAGGGCAAATATATGCTTTTTCGTATTCAACCTAATCAAACAACCCTATGATCAATTATTATAGCAACCGGTAACTAATCGTTCAGATCAACGTAAACCTAAACCGATTGAACACACATAAATACTAAACATCAATAATCATAGATTTACCATAAACAATTATACATAGATGTTCTTAGTCACATGAGGAAACTGAAACTGTTACAAACTTTACATCCCATGTATGCTTCGAAGAAGACTAGCCGAGCATCGTCATCAATAGATCTTCAATTATGATGAGGAAGGCCATTAGGATTGATCAAGAGATGATTGGTAGCCCTGGAATTCACCCAAAATCGCCTAATAGTTGCTGCTGGTCGTCAATCTTGATTAGGGTTCGAAAAATAGAAGATATAGGTCAAAATCCGTTTTTTCACGTTTTTAAAAACCATCGCGTATCGCGATGGCCATAGACCCTACCCTTCGCGACCGCGACCTAAGAAAACCTCGTTTTTGGATTCCTCTCGTCGAGAACCCAAAATTCATATATTATGGGTCCCGTAATTCATTTTCTAGCTCAGGATATGCTCGTTTTACTTCATGGTCGCATTTTGTCAACCAATCTTGTTCAATTTTAGCATCGGCTTATGATTTCTCATCCGTGCTCTTCTCGAATCCTTGTAACACTTCCCAAGACATCAAATCATGCTTCGGTCTTCCCGAGATATCATTCCATGCTCGTACAGGTATCCCGTTTAGCATCTTTAACGATCAATTACCTGAAATACAAAAGCACGTATAAAGTACCAAAGTTCTAACAATATATTCAACAAAACTACATAATTAATACACTAATATATATACAAAATACACGACCATCACTATTCCGTCAAATGCAGGAGTTCTATGGCGTTTCCATCTTCAATTTGATTCAACCAATACCGGAATAGTAAGTACTAATAATAATTATGTGTCATAGATTTCTTGTATCTCGGTTGATATTATGGATTTTAAGGATGCTTTTTTAAATTGATTATATTCGATCACAATGCTTCTAATATGTATATCCATGTGTATCTATTATCATTTTAATTATGAATATCTAAATCGATTGTTAATGAACTTTCCGGATTGATTTTATTATCATGTCCACCAAGTGTTTGATGAAATGCAATTTACCCAAAATAACTCATTTAAATGTTATTGTTGGTTATAGACTTTATGGTTTTGTAGAACTTATATGATATTTATTTTCTAGATTCATGTGCAAATTTCATTTAAAATGAAATATTTCGTATAGAAACCGCTTGATTCTGACTTCTGAAGTTACCTATCTACCTTGAAAGCTTTTATAAGTTTGATAACATAAATAACAAAAATAAAAACTTTAACATTTTGTAAGGTCATTTCTCCATTAAATTTGTGATGGATAGTAGTTTGTAACGCTCGACATGGAATAACGTTTTTTTTCTGTCATAGATCTATGAGTAAACAAAGTTACTACATTTATTTGAAAATCCAAAGTTTTTTATTTTGTTTCGGCCAGTTTTTCATTTTTCTATTTCATTTTTATTGGTGTTTTGAGCTGCAGTTTGGGAGTGAGATGATTTTTGGGCTAAGCAGGAAAGTAGGTATACGCAAAAATAATATACTTTATGGGTTGATCGGATAATGCGTTAACATAACCTAAATCAAGTTAATCATTTACTCTGTTTGTTTTTCATATTTTAAAATTATTTTATGAATAGTTACCATGCCAAAAGATCAATAAAACAACATTTTTTGTAACCTTTTTATTTGATCTTGACATGGCATATCTGTTTTCACCCATATCATGTTGATGGGACGAAACAGATTTCTACCACAACAGGTTTTATTTGATCTTGATTAAGTCGAATAACTTTTTTTTAATATTCTTAAAACTATTTTATACATAATTAACATCAAATATGATTACAAAGTTATTTTGTTTTTTAGCATTTAATCCGTTAGAGGTATAACACACACACACAACCCGAGTAGACCCGCTACCACTTATAGCGTTTTTACATCTCATTCATTTAATTTTATTTCTACAATTTTTTAGAATCAGTTTAAATGTTGTCTTTAATAATCTTTGAGGCTTAATACTTGCTTAAATATGGGAAAATACCTCATATCCTGCTTTATTAATGGTTAAAGAATAAGAGTCATCATTGACATAATTGTTTGGTTAATGAGTTTATGTTTTAAAATCCATTCACATCCTCATTCTAGCATACTGTGGTTGTTACACTGAGTTTTCAACAGTTTCTCAACTTAAATAGCTTTTCAAATTATATGTACAGAGAGAGGACGTGTTTATTTCCAAACTCTCAAATATTTTAGAAGGAATAGGCTAAACGTACTTCACTCGTCTACTTGTCATACCCACTCCCCGAAACTTTCATTTCCTTTATAATTTTTTTTGACATATTACCCCATGTAGCATTTTATGACCCGCTTTAAAATATTAAATTAAATACTGTAAAGTTTTATTTTATTTCTTCTAAATTTTCCTTTCTTTTAAGAATTTTATTTGAAATAGTATTCCCCTGTAACATTGTTTTTTAGTCTACTTTAAAATATTAAATTAAAAACTATAAAGTTTTTATTTTGTTTTTTTTTTGTTTATTGTGCTTAATCATAATAATAATATTTATTATTATTAGTGTTGATACATTATTATATTTATAAAACAATATATATACACACACTTTGATACTATTAAAATTACAAATATATTAAAAATATTTACAATATTAATACTAGTAAAATAAATTAATAATAGTAGCATAATTGTTTTTAGTTAGATATATATAATGGAGAATATTAAGTGAAAAAATATTGTATTGGCTAATATGTACGTAAATAATGTTAAGAGATTATAGCAATTGATTTAATAAGTTGAAGGGGTGTACATTCGATAAAAACGGTACGGAGGGGGCACATTTATCAACACCCATTTTATAAACATTAAGAAATCATGTATTTACTAATGTTTATATATTTAATATTATTTAAGAGTTGTTTTGTCATTTATTACATGTACTTACGATTATATATGTATAAATTGGTTTATACAACACGCAAATTGTTTATTACACATGTATGTTACATGGTTAATAGGATTTATAAACTTTTTATTACATACATGTAATCATGAAATTACATATAATAAATGATAAAACTACTCTTATATAATATCAAATATAAAACCCGAGCGCAGTAGCTCCCAAAAGTTGCAGTAGTGAGTTGGTAAAACCCGAGCATTGTCGGTCGTGGTTGTTAAAATGGTGAGTCGACACGAATTCCTTTGGTTATGTTTATTATGGAATAGTATAAACGACATTGTTAAATTAATCTAAGGGTTATAATTCAAAAAATAAATTCGTTGAATTAACATATAAAAATATTAACATATAAAAAATTAAAATATTTAAAATGATGTTTATTTAATCGGTAAACCCGGTCGTTGGTTAAACCCGAGCGTTGTTGGTTTCGGACGCTGCGGATGTAAGTAGGTAAAATCCGAGCGTTGAGGCGTTGAGTTGACGCAAATTCAGCTGTTTGTAATCACGTTCGATACGATACCAAACTAAAACACAAAAATCCAAAAAGAATTCAACGTGACCCAATAGTTGGTCGCCACGTGGCCCGGTCGATGCCTTTACGACACCAATCCTCTTAATTGTTATACAACACTAATAATAACTAGTGTTTTACCTGGGGCATTGCGCCGGGGCATGGTAAAACCCAAGTGTGTCGGTCTCAAGCGTTGTGATTGTAAGTCGACACGAATTCGGTCGGTTTCGTTTGCGTGTGTTGTTGTACTGGAACTAAAACAAAAAAAAACTTTTGAGGCGGCCAATTGGGGTCAGGTTAGTAAAACTCGATCGTTGGTAAAACCCAACCATTATCGATCCCGGGCGTTAAGGCGACCAATCAACGCGAATTCGGTCGGTGTTCGTCACATTCTTTACGGTAAGAATCATCAATCGATTGGTTTTTCGTTACGTTTATTACGCGCTACTAGAACTAAACAAAACGTGGCGAGTTTATATGAATTCGATCAGTTTCCGTCACATTCATTACAATACCTTAACTAAAACAAAACTGGTTTTCGGTTAAAAAGCAGAACTAAAACAAATAAAAAAAATGCCATCAATAAGGTGTCGCAAAAACTAGCCCAACAGGACTCTGCGGCACCAAAGTTCTAAATTGTTATAATAACTAGTTTTTCTACCCGGCGTGTTGCGCCGGGAAGCTAGCAAAACCTTAGTGTTGAAACACGGACGTTGGTAAAACCCGAGCGTTATGACGATGAGTCGACACGAATAGATCAATATCGGCTGCATTCGTTACGATATAGACATCATTGGTAAAATTTGAACGTTGAAACCCAAAAATTAATTTGTCAAATTAACATATAAAAAAACAAAATATTTAAGACGATGTATATTTGGTTGGCAAACCCGGTTGGTGATAAAACACAAGCGTTGTGGTCCCGAGCATTGAATCGGTAACTTGACACGAATTCGGTCGTTTTTGATTACGTACATTACAGTATTGGAACTAAAAAACGAAAAAATATATATAGACTGAGGTGAACCAACGACCAATTTATTTATTTATTTATATTTTTTTTGGGGGGGGGGGTTGTCGGTAAACTTGAGCATTGGTAAAACCCGAGTGTTGTCGGTCATGGGCTTTAAGTAAGGTCGCGAGTTTACGCGAACTCGGTCGGTTTTTTTCAGGTATGTTATAATACCGGAACTAAAAAAAAACTTTTGATCAGTTTCCATTACGTTTATGATGGTAACTGAACTAATAAACAAAATTCATCGAATAATACGGTGCCGCCAAGTGCGGCACCAAATTTCTTGTTTATATATAATAATAATAATAATAAATGGAATTTAACTATTTTATCCTTATTATAAACCAAAATGATTGAAGACGCATGGAGTTATTTAAATCAAATGGGTCGAAATTAAACAGTTGATTTGGTTGAATGAATACAAAATAGAATTAAGTGTATCACAGTTCAATAATATGCTTTCACTGTAAAACAAAGTGTCATGTCACAATTAAATAACATGTGTTCACTGTGAAATAAAGTGTGTCGCAGTTCAATAATATGTTTTCACTGTATGATTTGTACAAGAGCTCGTTTAAGCCTGTTCAAACTTGATAAGTAAGGTTTGGCTTTGGGTTTGTTTATAAAGCAAGCTTATTTTTAGGCTCGAGACCATTTTAGATCAGTTTAATTTGAGCTTACACTCCTAAAAAAAAAAGGCTTTTAATGACATGCAACAATTTATGACGAGCAAATGCACGTGTCATTAAAAAAATGTCATATTTTTAAAAAGTTATAGGATCTATGACACTTATTTTTGTAGGTCATTAAATCAATGTCATAATTTTAAAAACCAACACTGTATGTCATATTTGATTGTCATCTTTCAAACCAAATAAAAAAATTTAAACACCCGTCCAAATTCTCTCGAAATTAACCGGGCCCATCAGATGCGTTTGTCTTGCCTTCTCCCAATCCTCTCAAAATAATCGTTGACTCTCCACCACAGCCCATCAGATACGTTCGTCTCCACCACCACCACGCTACACCACAACGATCTTTCTCCACCATGGCTAGGGTTTGAAGTTGATTGAAGTAAAATTTTTCACTCGATTGAAGGATTGTTGGCACGAGTTCATCTACAGTAAGGTATATGCCTTTAAATTTTACTTTGTTCTACTGTTAATTGCTGGTTTCATAATTGGTTAGGATTTAATTTTGTTAATTATTTGTTTACTTGCTGAAATTTGAATGCTAATATCTGAATGTTGGTTTCATAAATGGTTAGGGTTTAATCTAAATTTTTTTATTGTTTTTTTTAAACCTGAATGCTGATCTCGGTTAGCGTTTAATGTTGTTAATTTGCTGTTTTTCTTGTCTGGTTATTGATAGATAATGTTGTAATAGATGAACCACGTATCATACAATTAGTAGTGGAAATTATGCTTAATAGGGTTTGAGCATGTAAAATGTCAATGTTTTATTAGTTAAGTAGGGATACTTTGATATTAGTGTTGTATGCTTGCTAAACTTTTCGTGTTTGTATCTAGAGGGGTTAATCAGGTCAACCGATGGGATTATGAGGTTAATCGGGTCGGGTTTATGAATTTAGATATATTAATATTTTATAATCATTAAAACAGAATGGATATTCATTAGATTTAGTTATTAAATTCCGTATTTATAAGTAACACAATATGTATTATTTAGTTATAATTATCATATTTTCATGTACGGTTATAATTATAAATAAATATATCTTAAGCAGATTATATGAAAGTTGTATAAATAATAGGTGCTCATTTAGGTTCACGAGCCGGCTCGGGCTCGATTATTAAACAGCCTTTTTTGTAGGCTCAAGCTTGTCTAAGCCCAGCCCGATTTGACTTAGATGAAGCTCAATCTCTTTCGAGCTTTATTTTAACACCTCAAGCAGTGTGCGTGCAGTTGCAGATCAACACACACGCAGGTCTATTGCAGGTCAGAATTTTGGATCCGCACTATTTTAGCGAGCGTGCAGTTGCAGATCAGCGCACGTGCAGGTTTGTTGCGGGTCAGAATTTTGGATTTGTAGTGTTTCAGCGGCCGTGCAGTTGCAGATCAGCGCTTGCACAGGTCTTATTTGGGATTAATAACTTTCTCTTGTCAATTTGCATATTCTTTTGATTTCAATTCTTATTATGCAGTGATAGTTTTAAGCTTCTTTTAAGTCAAGTCTAGCTCCATGACAATGTACTGAAGCTAACTCAGGTTACCTTTTTAGCCACTTGGTATTGCAAATTTGAATGCCCTTTATAAATAAGTGAATAGGTCATACACATACAAAAAAAAGATATCCCAAATATGGTAATAAAAGTATAAAACTATCAAATATTAATCCCAAATTTAGCATACATGGTTGCAGAAAACAGAAACATAGGTGCAGTGGGCATGTGTAGTTTGAAACATAATTACAAATGATTACGGTAGTAGCAATTTGCGTAACGATTATTTGATATGCCTACAACTTAGTTTTTCCAAATGATGCGTCTATAGTCATTTGATGTGCCTACATCGATTATTCAACTTTAGGTAATCGGGCCCAAATGTAACCGTACATTGACTGTTCTAGTGACTCGTATCGTTTTAGGAACCAATCTCATTTCACAAATCATTTACCGGGCTGAAGTGTGACAACATTCATGCAAAATTAAAAAAGTAATTATGTTATCGTCATCAAGTATTGAAGCGTATTGGTAATGCAAACGTGTAGAACTTGAACCCAATAATTTTAACTAAAACCTAATTGACAGTTTTATCCCTAACGTCACTTTACATTCAGATGTCATCTTTCATCTCATTTACTGGCCTAAATGTCTCAAATGTTCATGTAAAATAAAAAAGTAAGAATAATAATAATAATAACAATAATAAGTTACATTCTCCACTAAGTCACTTTAAAATTTAAATGCATGTCATCTTGCAAATCGTTTAGCAAGCCTAATGACAAAACAGTGGTGCCAGATTTAATAAAAATATTTACCTTAGTATCGTGGAGGTTACGATTTCATGATCAACACACCTGTAGAACTCTTGCAAATAGTTTCTAATATATATTTTAGAGCAGGGGCTGAACTTGTTATATTTTGAAAAAATATATATTATACTGTTTGATATATTTCATTAATTTGTAGGGCAATGGTATTGGACGGTGTAAAAACGGGATCCGACATGCGGGTAAAAGTAAACTGGGTCAATAGCAAGGTGAGCATTTAATTCCTTGTTGGTGAGATATTGAATTGCGAAAGCAGATTTATATCAATGCTTTAGGGCTTATTTGTTTGTTTCTTTTTAACCAAGTATCGTGGATCACTTCAATCTATAATTTGTAATGTCAATAATTGTTAGATATATGGGCCTCTTTTAGTTTTAGCTTGCCTAAACACACTATAATAAAGTGGTGTATAGTACAGTTAGATTACTGTTGAAGTTTGGAACTTTGGACAGGAAGTTTGTTTTGAACAGGTTTTGAACAACTTATGTCAAGTTGTTATATATCTTGACTGCATGTTATAAGCTTAAAATCTGTATAGCTTCATTAAACTATGGCTTAATTATGTTAAATCATTAAAAGCTTTATTATATGTCTTATTTATTTTACTGTTTGTAATTTTGTAGTGTTCGACTCAGCCGGGAAGTACCGAGTGTGGTTATTATATTTTAAACTTCATGAAGGAAATCGTTCATGAATGACTTCAAATACTCGTCAATAATAATGTAAGTATAATTTAGATGTTTGATTATGTTTATATTGTTTTGTTTTGACCCAATTCGTTTTAACTCGGCCAAATTTTGTATCGTTTTTGTTTGTTTAATTTCTTAGGTTGGGGGAGGCAAAGACGAGTACATGGATGCGGATTTTAATGCAATTTGAGAAGAATGGTCGAATTTGGCATCATAGTTTATTTTCGAGTAGTGATATATGTATAGGGTTGAAAATTAACAAATACTTTTGTTAACTCGAAAATATTTGTAATATATTGACTTATAATGTTTAATTATGAAATGGATGGTTTGATGCTATATTTGTGTAATTAATGTAAAAATTATTAATTATGCAATATATATATATAATAATTTTTTTTAAACAGGTATACAATGACACGCATAAACGCTAGTCGTAAATTGGTGTCATAAATGCGTGTCACAAAAGAGTGTCATTAATGCGTGTCATATAATGTGACACGCACCTATTTTGTTTATGACTGGGCTTCAACGACGCTCATTTGCGTGTCATCTGTACGCATTAATGACATGCAATGCGTGTCGTTAAAGGCCTTTTTTCTTGTAGTGTTATAGCGAGCCGGTCATGAGTTATTTACAACATAACGAATACTTTAACCTCCACAATTACATATATTTTAATAATATGGTTTTTGAAATAACTTAGGGATTTTGGATTTTAATAATCCAAACTTTGCCTCACTGGCCGGCGTTAAACAAACTTTAAAAATGTACCGCAATAGTTTCAAGTTTTTTACCTATTGGCTGCTAATGAACTTTTCCCTAATGGGATTAGATTCCGTTTGTTTTTATGACGTGGATGATATCGTGTACGATTATGTGCCAAAAATAGTGATGTTGACTGCTTATCTGGTTAAAAACTACTTGTAAAATTAAAATAATTTTTCTAACCAAAATAAACAACCCAAGGCACTTTTTTTAACAAAAATAAACAAGCCGAACTACTTTTTTAATAAAAATAAATGAACAAAACCATTTTTTTAATGAACAAACCGAACCACTTTCATATGTGGTTAGACGGCGGGGACACCGCGCCATACTTGGTTATGCCTCCGCTATGACGGGCCGGACCTAAGTAATGTCCGAAAGAGGGTAATCACGTGTATACTGATGGTAACTATAAATCTCGAACGTTGCGGTGTTTGCTGAGCGATTTCGAGTTGAGCTTAATTTTATAATTGTGATTTAAGTTTTTAACTTGATTATTCCTAAGTCACGATGCGCCAAGACCCAAGTTATATCTCGAGGGGTAATTAAGTAAATGAAATATTTTGCGTCAGCTTATTCACTAGCATGTGTTGTTGACGTATTTTTTTAAATTGTTTTACAGGTAATGAAGAATAGATGCTTGGGTACGAAGTAGCCATTAGGCGATCTGATGGCTCAGATGAATTTTGTTAATGTTAAATATAAAATGGTGGTTTTAAACAAAAAATCTTTTGTAAACATTAACGGGTATTTTTATAATCCTGTATTTTGATTATATGTAAGTATTAATATTTTATGCACGCTAAATTTCCGCTATTAAACCATAACTCCGATATAATTACAAAAACGGTACCAACTATGAGTCACACGATTAGGCCGTAGATGGGGTGTGACAGTAAAGGTTTGGTCCACCTCTTCTTCCACAGATGTTTGCAGATGTGATCCGCAGACTGCAAATATATTACCTCTGAAAAAACAAATAGCACTACTTTTATTACCGCTTTCGTATAGTTGACAAAAGGTGGTGCTATAAAGGGGTTCCTGACCGCCTTTCCCTTACTCAAGGCTTTTAAAATAACAAGAATAAAATTTGGCAATGGAATTATGTTATCACGCGTTTTGGAAATTATCTGACGCTTCCCAAATTTGCAGACCCTTGAATTCACAGCAGTTCAGCAGGTTTATACCGATCACACTGTAGGAACCGAATTCGTGAATTGAGTAAATAAACAGAAAATTAACAAACAGTTTTATTACTCATACAATACAATACAAGAATCTGAAATACAATACAGAATCAAAGAAATAAACCAAATACAATACAAAAAAAATGTAAACGGGTTGGCTGAGGATCGTGTTGAACAAGGGGCCCTTAAAACAATATTTCGAGTCTCCCAAGAGAACTCGTTGTTTCCCAGGGTACAACAGCCGAAGCAGTAGTACTGCCGGAGTTAACCGTAAACCTGAAAAAGGTTCGAATAAAAGAAACCAGAAATGTAGAAGAAGAAGAAGAAGTTGAAAAAACCTTGCAACAATGCTTGTGTTGTGTGTAAGGTTTGGTGTGTGTTGCAACTTAGTTTACCTCTCTATTTATAGAGGAAAAACAAGGCACAAGTTCTCCATCCCACCGATGTGGGATACACCACTATAGTATTTTCTTTCAAATACACACAATCACACATCGATATCTCATTCATCAATGTCTATTAGTGTGCATTTGTTGTGTCATAACAACCTACTAATGCACACGTAACAAATTTTCCAACACACACTACGTACTAGTCATATAATCTCATATATGATATATGTGTAGTTTTGCGTTTAAATACTAGTTATTCTTTCAGGGTGATGACCCATTTCCGATTTCAATTCCAATTCCAAATCTAGAGGTAGAGTACAACATGATGAAGCTTCAGAGTGTCAAGTTTGGAAATTTTAGAGGTTTAGTGAATGAAGTATATTTTATAAAGTATTTTCTTGCGTGTTCTCCTTCCCTGAAAAAGATTCATATATTGCGACTAGAGCCCGATGAACAGTTGTTTCATGCTAAGAAGTTGTTGAAGCTCCATCGAGCTTCCCCGGTGGCTGAAATCGATTTCGGCTTTTGAACTTATCTTTATGGATTGCATTCTCTTAAATTTGTCTCTATTAAACTGAATTTTCGGAAATATTGTGTAGGGATTTTACTATGTGTTGATTGATGAATAATAATGTGTTAAGATTACTGTATGCACTTAGAATGTAAATGAGCTAAACCAAGCAGAATCTCGACTCGTGTAGCTTGAGAAATTGGCAAATATATCTAAACCTTGAACTTGGCTCGTGAATTAATTTACAAACATGATATCGATTCCAATTTATAAACATGATATTGATTCCTACTCACGCATTTGTTTTTTAATCATTATTTATTTGTTACAAACTTGATATCGATTTCGACTTGCTTATTTTTTTCATTTTATTGTAAGTTGTTCATTCTTTACTTGGTTGTGCCTGTTGCTATATGGGTTGTATCACTAGTTTTTTTTTTCTTTTTTTTTTTTTTGGGGGGGGGGGGGTGTTCAACTTAGCTCGCAAGGCTAAAGGTTCACTTAGCCGTCTTCTTTTATTTATTTTAGCTAAAAGAACAAAAATAACCTAATCGAACCGTGCACACCCCTAGTGAAAATTTAACATTTACTCCTTAAATTATCCTACAATCGTTTATGTATAAACTAAATGCATCTGTAGATGTCAGACATCTGTGAACATGTTGTATGACCTTAACTAAGTCAAATGTTAAAACCTTAACTAAGTTCATGTTCCAAAGTAAGAAACAAAATGTCACCATAATATTCAAACACAAAAGGGCCATAAATTCATACAAATATCCAGGAAATAAAAGAGAAGTTTACAATAATTAAAATTGGGATAGATCGATATCAACCACAGGGGAAGCTCGATGCACCTGCAGCAACTTACTAGCAAACTCCAGCCTTTCATCCGACGTAATCTTAGAGCAAAAGTTGGAACGAATAACAATCTTTTTCAGGAAAGGAGAACACGCAAGTAAATACTTTACAAACAACTCATTCTCTGAGCCTTTCCAATATTCAAACATCACACTACGAAGCTGCAGCAGCCCTGTTGCATTGCAGTCTACTGGTGGAGACACACCATCACGCTGCAAGAATAGCAAACTAGTATTCAAATGCAAATATATATATTAGATCATAAGACGAGCAGAAGTATATATACCAAGTTACATGCTGTGATTTCAAGAGTCTGCAGATTCGGTAAGCTTTTAATCAACTCAAAGGCACATGATAACTTCATACCATTGTCTAAACATATATTTGACAATTTAAGAGCCTTGAGGCTGGGAAAGGCGGTAAAAAGCCTCTTGTTATTAACACCCCCTTTTGTCTACAAGAAAAGTAATTTAGATTTTGAAAATATTATTACTTATAAAGTTATTATTTATCAGATTGTGAAAAGACACAAGTTAGCATTATTACCATGCAGGTAAAAAACTCAATTCAAGCTCTTGAAGTTTTGGAAGAGAGTCTAGAAGCTCAAAGATTGTATTGAGCCTAGATAAATACATAGATAATATTTTGATATTTTCAATTTTGCTATTGAAACTGCTTTTAACATGCATGTAGAAATCAAAATCTCAAGTGAAGGGCAGCAAGTAAGAAACCCCCCGAGGTCACAAACAACAATTGTTAAGTTTCAAACGTTTCAACTCTAAACAAGAGAAAAGATGGCTACTTGGCTAGGCAACTTAAGTTGGTGAAGAATACCCTACTTGCAAATGGTGAAGAATACCACTGTCACACAATATATAATTATTGAGCATATAAGTTGAGATCATTGTTAGATCTCAATGAATTAAAGTCAATGAGGGCGGGCCTTGGAGCAACTGGTAAGGTTGTTGCTTTGTGACATGCTCTTGCACAAAAAGTGTAGGGTCCCCTTCCCAGACCCGAGTTGTTGCTCGTTTAAGGTACTAAACGAGCTCGAGCTGAGCTTAGGCTTGTTTAAGGTGTTTCTCCAAATGTATAAAAGTAATAAAAAAATGTAGATAAATTAATTCATATATATAATAAACAAGCTGGGCCCGTGCATGAAAAAAAAAACTCACGAGCCGATCTCGAGCCCTCGTAAGTCAAAATGAGCCGGTACTCGGCTCGGCTCTTTCCCACCGATTAGTCCTGATTTTTACTTTTATTATCAAAGTGAAACCCTAGGGGATGTGGATCAAGAAACAATAATAATATTACAAAATAGGATATATGATGTGAGGGGTTTTGAAGATGTGTTAAATGTTAATTAGCTTCTTGTTTTCTTGTTTAGTAACAATATTACAACAACAGATGAATAAGCAACTTATTAAACATTAGAATGAAAGATGTCAATAATAATAATAATAATAATAATAATAATAATAATAATAATAATAAAAATACAAACCTTTCCACACATTGTAATTTAATAATCTCGTCAGTACACGGGATTTGCCAAATGACAAAAATAAATAAATTCTGTTATTTAAAAAAAAAATAAACAAAATGCAAGGTAAAAATAAATTAAATAAATCAGGTATGATACTTTAATTATGATTCTTAAAATACTTCTCATGATTGATATTACGCATAGCTTAACATACCATATAATAAATCAAAGATTCATTGATGATGATAAACCGAGTTGCTTTAAATGCAATGTCCTCCAAAAGCCTTTGAGGCTATATTAGTTTTTATTGAAGTTGTTTTGAAATGAACAAAAGTCATCATTTTTTAAAATGATCCATACGTATTCGATGATTGCCTCATGCCAAATCAGAACGAAACATGTGATACAATTGTAGTTTGCAATGCGACAAACACAATTTGGTAATAGGATTGCATGCCC